>NC_092808.1:95099383-95399383 GCF_040954645.1 Diabrotica undecimpunctata | reverse complement strand
TGTGTGTGTGTGTGTGTGTGTGTGTGTGTGTGTGTGTGTGTGTGTGTGTGTGTGTGTGTGTGTGTGTGTGTGTGTGTGTGTGTGTGTGTGTGTGTGTGTGTGTGTGTGTGTGTGTGTGTGTGTGTGTGTGTGTGTGTGTGTGTGTGTGTGTGTGTGTGTGTGTGTGTGTGTGTGTGTGTGTGTGTGTGTGTGTGTGTGTGTGTGTGTGTGTGTGTGTGTGTGTGTGTGTGTGTGTGTGTGTGTGTGTGTGTGTGTGTGTGTGTGTGTGTGTGTGTGTGTGTGTGTGTGTGTGTGTGTGTGTGTGTGTGTGTGTGTGTGTGTGTGTGTGTGTGTGTGTGTGTGTGTGTGTGTGTGTGTGTGTGTGTGTGTGTGTGTGTGTGTGTGTGTGTGTGTGTGTGTGTGTGTGTGTGTGTGTGTGTGTGTGTGTGTGTGTGTGTGTGTGTGTGTGTGTGTGTGTGTGTGTGTGTGTGTGTGTGTGTGTGTGTGTGTGTGTGTGTGTGTGTGTGTGTGTGTGTGTGTGTGTGTGTGTGTGTGTGTGTGTGTGTGTGTGTGTGTGTGTGTGTGTGTGTGTGTGTGTGTGTGTGTGTGTGTGTGTGTGTGTGTGTGTGTGTGTGTGTGTGTGTGTGTGTGTGTGTGTGTGTGTGTGTGTGTGTGTGTGTGTGTGTGTGTGTGTGTGTGTGTGTGTGTGTGTGTGTGTGTGTGTGTGTGTGTGTGTGTGTGTGTGTGTGTGTGTGTGTGTGTGTGTGTGTGTGTGTGTGTGTGTGTGTGTGTGTGTGTGTGTGTGTGTGTGTGTGTGTGTGTGTGTGTGTGTGTGTGTGTGTGTGTGTGTGTGTGTGTGTGTGTGTGTGTGTGTGTGTGTGTGTGTGTGTGTGTGTGTGTGTGTGTGTGTGTGTGTGTGTGTGTGTGTGTGTGTGTGTGTGTGTGTGTGTGTGTGTGTGTGTGTGTGTGTGTGTGTGTGTGTGTGTGTGTGTGTGTGTGTGTGTGTGTGTGTGTGTGTGTGTGTGTGTGTGTGTGTGTGTGTGTGTGTGTGTGTGTTATTGGCACTGGTTTTGACAACCAACTGGCCAGTCAATTTGTTTTGAGTTCTCTCTTTACACAAGATATTGTTAGTATTTAAATTTAAAACTATTGTATTGAGACTTAAGACATGGAATGTTAGAAACTTACTTACTAGTTTACTCTGTTTTTGCTGTTGTATTTTTTATATCTTTTTTTTTTATTTTTTTTTTAATTTTTTTTTTACTTTTTTTTTATTTTGTTTTATTTATTTTTTTTATTACTACGCTAAGACATAAACCCGATTCGACACTTCGGAGGTTTAGATCTTCTTAGTAACTTTTTTTTTTATTTTATTTTTTTTTATTTTGTTCTCCATTTTTTTTATTCTTTATTATTTTTTTTATTGTTTTTTTTGTCAGAGATATATAGAATATTACTTAAATGGCAGTTAAATGGAGATAAATAATCTTCATAGTTTAATTTTCGAGATGAGGTTTGTTCCATTTGGTGTATGTCGTCAATGTAACTAGAAACGTTGAGAAAACTTTCCACAACTAAAAGCTGCTTCTTTTTTTCCCAGTAATGATGAGTTAGGTATGTAGTGGTTAGTTGTACAATTTTACTCAACAACAGTTTATTGTTAACTGCCGCTTTAACTATAAATTTCTCACCTAAGAATTCTCTGCGTAATGAAAGTGGAGGTTCATTAAGCTCACATTCCATGACCAATATGGGAGTACTACGAAGATAACCAGTGCTTAACCTAAGTGCTTTATTTTTTATACTTTCGATTTTTTGGAGTACAGCGTTTGATGCTGAGCCATAAAATATAGATCCGTAATCTAGGATCGATCTCATTAAATTTCTGTACAGTAATATTGAGATGTTTGGGTCAGCTCCCCAGTTACTGACACTTACAGTCTTGATGATATTCATTGCGTTTTCCGTATTTCGCAATATATAATTTGTGTGTTCTTTCCAATTTAATTTTGAGTCTAAGAATACGCCAAGAAATTTTATTGAAGTTTTATAATGAATTTTATAATTATCAAATTGTAGGTGGTTTGGAGGAGAATATCGTTTTCTGGTAAAAGTAACAATGGTTGATTTACTCTCCGAGATTATTAAATTCTTATCCGTCGCCCATTTTTCTATAATATTCAATCCTGATTTAAGGTACTCATTACATTTATCTATTGACTTATTTTCTACATAGATTGCAACATCATCAGCATACTGTAAGATTTTTATATGTTGAGGAAGTTTATTTTCTAAATCAGCAGTATACAGAATATGTAATAGAGGACTCAAGATGCTACCTTGTGGTAGTCCCAAAGATGTGTACCGTGTGTTAGACTTATCTCCATTTAATCTAACGTGTACTGATCGATTAACATACAAATTAATGATATTCCATGTTACAGTTTCAGGTATTCCTATTTCCAACATTTTCGCATATAGAATGTGGAGATTAACATTGTCATAAGACCCTTTTATATCTAAAAACAAAGCACTAACTGCTTTCTTATAAGTAAAGGAACCATAAATGTTTATCAATAAGTGACTCAGGCTTTCTTGTGTGGATTTACCTTTTCTAAAACCAAACTGAGTTTTTGGTAATAGGTCGTTCTTTTCTAACCAAAATTCCAAACGGTTTTTAATTAGTCTCTCATATGTTTTAAGTATACATGAAGCCAGTCCTATTGGACGGTAAGAATCACAATTATTTAACGATTTTCCGGGTTTTAAGATCGGGAGAATAGTATAAACGTGCCAATCGTCAGAAATCTTTATGCGGCGTGACCAAATTTCATTGTATATATTCAGAAGCACAGTCTTACCAATTTTTGAAAGATTTGATAGCATCGAGTAATGGATTTCATCAGCACCTGGTGCTGAATTTGAATTTTTCTTTAACGAAAAGTAAAGTTCAGTGCCAGAAAATGGTTTGATTAAGAAGCGGATTTGTTCTGGATAGTCGTATTGCGCATTCACTTGTAGGTCAGGAATTACTAATTCTGCAGACAGTGGAGTGATATTTTGGTGGAACTCTTCTATCCATGAAGCTTCCGATAGTATTATAGGAACTTTGTTCTTAGTTTTTCTATTTTTTAGGCTATTAACTTTTGACCATACATCTTTAATAGGGACCGACCTATTTAAGGACCTGACATAATCTCTCCAGCTATTTCTTTTAGCTTGTTTAGTGATCTTCTTCACGTGGGCATCATATTTTTTATACTTAAGTAGGTTTTCTTGGTTTGGATGATCTTTGAATATACAAAAACTTTCCCGTCTTCTTCTGACTGCTTCCTCACATTCTAAATCCCACCAGTATTTTCCTCTGGAAGTTGGTTTTTTTATTTTAAATTTGGGGATGCAGTAGGGTGCAGTTATATTTAGAGTGTGCAAAAATTTTTCATATGAATTTATATCTTTAGATTGAGAGAAGATATCTTCCGAAAATTGTTCATATAATTTCCAGTCGGCTTTCTTTAAATTCCACTTTTGTGAATACGGGTTATATATGTGAGTTGGTTGATCCTCTAATTCGACCATTATAGGTGCATGGTCTGAACCGAATAGGTCTTGAAGTGTTTTCCAAGTGATCAGATGACTTAAGTCAGGAGTACAAATGGTCAGATCTATTGCCGATTTCGAAAAGTTCCTAAAGAAAGTAGGAGAGCCATCATTTTTGTATATCAAATTATTATCATCTATACAGTCCATTAAGATTTTGCCTTTTATATCTGTATGATTGTCCAAGCCCCAGGCAATGTGATGAGCATTGAAGTCGCCTCCTATTATGAACGGTCTTTCTATAGATGTTATGAAATTGTTCCACTGTTGTAACGATAACTTTTCTCCTGGGGGAACATACATCGATACAAATGTGACAGTAAATGATTTAAACTTAATTTTAATGGCTACTTTATTAACGTTTAATAATTCGACTTTCATGGTGACTTCCTCATAATACAGATTTTAGTTTATTAAAATTGCCGAGCCACCACCGACAGTTGCTGAAAAGCGGTCGTCTCTGACAATATTATATCCGTGAAAGTTAATATATTTTTCTGGTTTAAATCTAGTTTCTGATAATAATGCGATATCAACTTTCTGGTCTTCTAGTAGGTGGAGAAGATTTTCTCTATTAGAGTTAGCCGATCTACAATTCCATTGACAAATTACCAAACTATTCATTATTATATGAGAGAGAACTTAAAACTGTTTGAATTAAATTTATTAAAACTGATTTTTCTGGGATTTCAAAATTTTTGTGATTCATATTAGAAATAATACTTATAACTATATTTGATACTAGTTCTGTTAATTCTTTAGGAGATTCATGTATTTTGGATCCTTGTTCTGTATTAAATGTAGATTGATAAGAAGATGAATTGAAAATGCCGCCAGGTTTGGTGGACATGGGGTTTAACTTTATTATTTTTTGATGTTCTATTTCTATTGGGTCTTGCGAGGAAGGGAGGGGTCGTTTGGATTTTGGAGGTTTTATTATTGTATATCTGTTTGAAACTGTAGGGAGGGTGAGCTGATTGGGGGGTGAGGGGGGTGTGGACAATTGAGTAGAGGAATATGAAAAGGATGGAGCGTTCATAATTGGAATTTGATGTGAATTTATTGAGGAATTATTAGCTGTTATCGATGCATAGGTTATTTTAGGAAATAATTTAAGCGTTTCTTTGAAAGACAAGCTGTTTTCAGACATGTAATGTTTTATTTTTTTTTTGACGGTCGAATTCTGGAGATATCTCCCATTCATGAGTGAAGTGTTCACCTTCACAGGAGAGACATTTTTTATTAAAGGATGATAAAGAACAAGAATCGGAAGGGTGAGACTCATGACATTTAAGACATCTAGGGTTGCTTTTACACTGCTTACTCATGTGTCCATACCTATAACAGTTGTAGCAAATAATTACTTTTTGTTGGCATTTTCCTACATTATGTAAAACATGGTTAATTACGATATATTTTGGTATACTTTGAAATTTGAATGATACAATTACCGATTTTGTAGATTTAAAAACTACTTTATCATCTGTTACTATTTTTCTCTTTATTCTTTTTACATAATCCACCGAGAATTTACAATGGTGATCAAATTCTTTTATTTTATCTTTGAGATATTCTTCTGATATATCTGATTCTATATCCCTAACTACACCTAATTTAAATAATTGAAATTTCGGAATATATGCAATTAGATTTTTTTGAATAAGCAATTTAGAAGTAATTAAGGTATTTGCACTAGCATAGTTTCTAAATGTTATCCTAATCCGATTGCGTCCAATTGAATCAATTTTTTTAATATAATTATCAATTTCTGGGTGTACGGTAAATAATATTCCACCTATCTTAACTGCATTTAATTTGCCTGTAAAATTTTTATCATTGTTTTCAATAAAAATGTGAAATGGCCCCAAATCAGTTTTATCATATAAATATACAGGTCTGCTTTTTTCTGGCTCATTAGAAGTTAATGAGTTAATTTGTTTATCGGTTTTTAAATGATTAATATTATTAAGACTACTTATCGAGTTTTCTAGCTGATGGGATGAAAATCCATGGGAACCATAACTGCAATCATCCATCGCATCCCGATCCCTTGGCATTTTATCGGGGGGCTCGCCCCCGTTAGAAGACTCCATAAATGGAGCCTTCGACGATCGCTTCGACGACCAAACTAGTACTAATGTATATGTATTAAACTAGGGTAATAGAATGTAACTGTGTTTAGCACTTTCTAAATCATAAAAATTCGCAGAGAACTTTAAAATGTGTAATTTAACTTGAGTTTATATGTAAAACTATCTGAAATTAAACTTTAAAATGCAGAGAACTTTTAAGTTCGTATTTACACTTTGTAATGGTTTCAAAATCTAATAGTTGATACCTATACTATGTCTAATATCCCTATGACCATAAACAAAAAAAAATCAATAAAACCTCACTCATTGTCACTCATATCATAAGTCATAACTTATCATGCAATATAAACACTATTTTTTAAAACATCATAGAAACGAGGAATCATAACAAATCTCATATGATAAAATCATGTGTAAAGTCTACTTTAGATTAAAGTACCGAGTACCGTATTAAAAAGTTTCTAACCCCCGTTTTAATTTTATGCGATTAATGTTAGTATGTAATTTGACGGTGGTTGTTGCTTGTTAGCATATAGCCTGCTTTCTTTATCGCCGAGCTATATATAGTATAAAGCTTTAAAGTCATGTCTCTTACACAGAATAAATAACAATTCAGAATGCCCACTCTCAGATGCCGCATTTGATGTGTGTTAGATTCTAACTCGATGGTCAGCACGCGATCGTCATATTTTAAACGGAAACACAGACTCGGAATGAGAAATGTGTGACAAGCTACGACAGAATCATAATTTAAATTTTTAGAGATTAATAATTTAGTAAATTTGAAATAATTTAATCTATTCTTCAACTAAAAGTACGACATAAAATATTGCATATCATGTCTATGGTTGCCGTAAATAAATTACACCGGGTTAATTTTTCTATGCACACCAGATAAAATTTCACTGAACTGCACTGGTTCCGTTTAAAACATGGCTGATTCCATCTGCGCGAACGAGATGCGCGTACTTATCTTGACGAGCAGAGTGATCATTCTATTATTATTTTTATTATTTATTCTGTTCATGGTACAATGAATACACAAGGTATTATCAAAGAATATAGACGCTATATAATATAAGCGTCTATATTCTTTGGTATTATATTGCGCATGACATTTGACAGCTGGCCCAGGAGTGTGAAGTAGTCAAGACCGCTCGAACCACCTCGAATTACAGCTTAACGTACACATTAATTTTGAAATTATGATCAAAAAATGATCTAATTTTTTTTAATGTTTTGTTTCGGTTATAATTGAATAAAAAATATATTTTCAGTAGCGTAAAACCTTTACTTTTTCTAGGGATTGAGGCGAAATATTTATTTTTGTTTTCATACATATACTAATAATATAAGCACTCTTTTTGTATGCAAATCCGTTGAAATTTAAAAATTTTCTGCAGAGGAAATACTGTGAATAGGTAAATAGTAGTAGATTTGCTTATTCTGATTCACTGTCACTCACTTCCAAGCAGTTTTACTAAAATAAAAACAAAATAGATTACAATAAAGAAAAATCTGTTTTACAATTCAATATGGTATTTTAGATATAGAGTTAATGAAATTTAGTAAAATAAAAAATCTACACATTATTATAACCTACCGATTATTATATGCAAAATTTACTTACATGAAAATAAGACACAAATTAGTTCAAACGCAAAACACAATAAATATCGACTTCAGACAACTTTACACCGGCAAGACAGAAAGATTGTATAAAAACAAAAGTTCAACAATAATATCGGTTATCAATGGTGACTATTGCAAATTGCAAGTTATGAGATAATAAATATATTTTAAAATAACTCAATACTGAGTCATCTATTTTATAATAGAAAAATAATTTAGATATATGCTTACTATGTGTCTTTGTAAAAATATCCACTTCGCAAGGGCTTAAAAAATTTGATGGGTAAAATTTAACCGGCGGCCGTATCCCAGACGAGCGCGTAAAAAATTACCAGTAAGGCGCGATTGTATCTGAGACTTGTGTGAACTTGTGGTGTTTAGTTACTGTTTATTTATAATGTATAGTATTTTTTTTGTAAAACTGAAGGTTTTTATTTGGCATTGTATATCTGGTTTTGTACCTTTTTCAAAGTGCGCTGTGCAATTGCTTGTTGCAATAGTGACAATGAAGATAAAATCTTTAGGCTTCATACATTGCCTAAAGATAGTGTGACCAGAAACCTGTGGATTATATCTTGTTGTAAATAGGATAATTTTAATTGGAATACTGCAATAATTTGTTCTAAACATTTTAAAACTGAAGATTACCAAATAAATCTACAACAGGAACTTTTAAATTACGTTTCTAAAAAGGGTCTAAAACTCAAACCTGAGGCAGTACCTAGTCTTTATTTGCCTAAATCAAAATCGGCTACCCTTTTAACCAACCAAAAGAAACGCGTACAAAGAGCCGAACACAGAGAGTCCAAAAAGTATGTTGAGCAGTTTCTTACTACTTCTAGATCAACGACGTAAGTCTAAATCTTTATTTTTATTAATTATTAGTCATAAAACCTCAAATGGTTCTTTCATATCGATTTATTAAGTAAGAAACTAGCCTCAGCCTGCTATGCAATTTGCAATAAGAATTGTTTCGAAGGAACTTAATTTAGCATCTTCCAAAATAAGATATTTTTCTTTGTTAAATCTTGTTATCATTATTAAAATACATATAATGTCATCATTATTATAAACAATACAAAGATAATTTTATGTGTGAATATTACAAATAATGTCATTTAAAATGTTGTGCAATATTGTGTGACCTCACTACACTCATATTCGATGGCCACCTAGCTCATTCGATATAAATAAAGTTGACTTCATCATTATTTATTTTGATTTTGTGTTTAGTTCAGTCGTTCAGTAGGTATCGTACACATTTTGTGTACCTTCATTACCACTTTTTTGTAACTTTTTTAACATCTGAAATATCGAACTCTGGAGTATATAATTATTATTATATTATTATATATTATTAATTAACCTGTACCTACGTGTAATAAAAGATAATTAAAACTTGTTTTATAAAGGATATCTATGTTAACAAAATAACTACCAAAAATCAATAAACTTAAATTAACTTTGAAATTTTAATTATGATTAAATATTATAATAACATAATTTTATCATCTCTTTATAATTACTATAATTAAATTAGCCAAATTATATAAAAAAAAACTTAAAATTAAAAGTCTTTCCTATACAACTACATTCAAATGTTGCGGGAATAAGCGTTCTTGACTACGTCATGCGAGTTACAGTACAATGACCGCTACCATCCAGTAATACGGGCTTTACACCAACAATAAATTCATGAAGAAATTCATGAAGTCGCTTCAAGGTCAAATTTGACGTGTGTAAAGCACAATTTGACATCCAATTTTGCCGTGAATAACTTCATGAATAAATTCGTGAAGAAATTGACGAAATAGAACATGTTCTAATTTTCACATTTATTGGACGTGAATTCAGTGTCACCAACCTGTGTAGATTTGGCGCGAAGTAGGGATAATAATTATTTTGCTTTTGATTATTGAACCAAATTGAACTTTGCATTTTTAAGTCGTCTCAAGTAATAGTTATGGAAAAGAGGTAAGATTAATATTCTATAATAAAAGACAGAAAATAATATTATGTATTTTTTTTTAGGAAAAACATACAATTTCGAGACAGAAAACTCTAGTTTTATTAAAAAATTGTTTACTTTTCCCTTTCTTACATCTTTTTTTCAAATATTATTTATTTAATGCTTTGAGAATATATTATATTATATACATATTTTGGAAGATATTCCATTACAAATACGAAGAAACATGTTTTTCATGCATGATGGTGCTACACCACATTACACAAGAATTTGTAGAAGGTGGTTACATGAACATTTCCCTGATAGGTGGATAGGCTGGGGTGCGGATGCACCGATTCATTGGCCTGCTCGTAGTTGTGATCTTAATCCAATGGACTTTACAGTATGGAGTTATTTGAAATCAAAAGTGTATAACACTCCAATTAATAAAGTAAATGAGTTAAGAGACAAAATTGAACAAGTATTTACCGATTTACAAAACGATCCAGTAACATTAAATGGATTAATGCGTTCGCTAAATAAAAGAATTAGATTATGTATTCAACAAAATGGAGGACATTTTGAACAGTTGTTGTGAAATATTATTTTCGCCATTAATTAAATGTTAAGTATTAATTAAGTTTTCCATTAATTTGTAATATTATTGCTAACACAAGTGTCAATTCCAAAGCATACTTGATGAATATTAAGAAATGTAACAATTACAATAAAATACATGTATACCTTCGAGTTTAAATAAATCGAAAACGGTGATATCTATCTATCAAAGACTACCCTGTGGTAGTATCAAAACTACCCTGTATTAATATAGGATGTGGTAGGTGGTGACATGAAATTAATTATCCTAATGTCTTATAATCACTCCCAAAATATGAACTCCGTATTCAAAACCGTTTGGAAGATATTTGAAAAAATAAGTAATTTCAATTCACCCCTTTAAAGGGTTGTATCTCCCTTATTATTCAGTTTTATAAAAAAGTGTACATAAAGAAGTACCCTTATTTTTGGACGTACTATGAGCTCTAGAAATTAATGTACATAATTCTGGACCACCTTGTATATAGTACCTAAATATTTGTTAATAAAAGATTATATAATTCTACCTTTTTCTTCACTCCTATCTTTTACTTGGTCTAGTCATTAGGTAAATGTTTTTATCATCTTGAAAGTTTAAGGTGCTATTGATTTCTGAAACAGGAAAGGATGGTTTTCTTTGAAATGCCAAGTATTATAAGATTGCAAAATGAAAAGTATGGAGATAGTAGCTAGGTTTTCATATTTGGCTCATGATTCTTAAAAACAGCAACTTGCAAAAAAGAGTTATAAATCATTAATTATCCAAATAATATCAAGGATGTATCATGGAATTCTAAAAATTTACAATAAATGCTCTAAATACATCAAAGATTGATTTTAAATTCTGATACTCGCTGGATATATTTTCTTTTTGAACCAGTATTGGATGGAACCGGTATGGATAATTTTGTATTATTGATAGGATTGTTAAATTAACTTTGCATCGAGTCCATTGATCTATTTTGTAGAACCAGATATGGATTGTTCTATATTATTGATAAGATTTTAAATTCACATTCAGAAGTCCACTGAAACAATTCACTAAGACATCCTGAAATTTTGTATAATGAATTCCAGATATGTAACAAAATGTGTATGGAAGAAGAAAGTTTCTTATTTTAGTCAATGGAAGTGGCTGTACAGTTGAAATGATTCAATTGAAAAATCAAAGTAGAGACAATTTTGAAGATGAATTGCTAAATAAAGACATTATTGAACTTAAGTTGAAGATGTTTGAGGGCCCTATAATATATTTTTGTTATGGGAAAACCTCAGAAGGATCATTAATATACATATAATTTTTTTTTTATTTTTTATTAAATTTTTCTTTGCATAGGTAATCTAATTTTTAAACCTAATAAATCTTTTTCTTTTCAATTCATGTCTTCTGTCAGTTCCATTTCTCTGACATGTGTTCTCTTCTCCGCTTTTTCTACATGAAGACTTTGGCCTGCTACTAATTTTGTTCTTTCCTATTAATTCTTCTTACTTTTATACTTTATTACTCATAGTTTCCTTCCAAAGTTGACTATCTTTCTTTAAAAATGCAGGATTCCATATCCTAAGAATAAAATCTGTAAATACAATTTTTTATTTAGAAAAAAATAGTTGTTTGTATATAACAAATATTAAAACTAGCTTTTATTCCTGTTATTATGATTCTTCATTTACCATTTAAATTATATTATATTTAAAAATTATTTTATTTTTATATATTTAGTTTAGTCCTACCCTACCCTACTATTCAATAAAGCAAATTGTAATATGTAAAGTATTTAAAATTGTAAAGAATCAGCTCACAAACTAGTGGTAAAGTATTACTGGTTATCTCCGTTTTTTTTTTGTTTTTAAGTATTCATTTCTTTACAACTTCTCTTATTGATTAGAATTGTACACATCTCAATATTCTAACAATAAACATACCCATTTATTTTTATTAGGTATCTCTTGAGAATATATTATGAATAGTGGTTAAAAGATTATAAAAAGTATTGTACCTTTCTTTCTTCTTTACTTCGACTTGGTGCAGGCAGGTATTGTATTTAAATAAAGGCTTTCGTCATTCTAAAAGTCACAATGAATTGATTAACATTTCTTCTAACAGCAGTTAATTTTTAGTGTGTAATGAATGCTAGATTTTCTTGTTCTATCATACAAAAAAAATAAAATTACCGCTTTTTCTGTTTCTTTAGCTATGTTGTCCTTATTAAAGTTATTTGAAATTATCTTCTGTGTCCAAAATCAACAGTTTTCACTAATTACATGTAATTTCCACTAATTTTTACCTCTTATTCAAGCTCTTACTCTTTACCAAATTCAGTATAATTTTTTGTACAATCTTAATTACTATTTTCTTTTTAAAACGATATTGTTTTCTGATTATATTTCCAAATCCAAAATATCTTTATTCAAACAAACAAAAATAAATAACATCCAATAATAAAACCATTGGTACTACTGAAATAATGACACTTGATGTAAAAATTTATTTGAAGTCAAAGAAACTTTTACATCCAAGAAATTCACGAATTTATTGACACAGAAATTGATGAATAAATTCATGAATTTCTTCGTGAATTTATTGTTGGTGTAAAGCCCGTTTAAGTTCCACCACGTGGATTCCAACACGGGGCTACCGCTTGAACATTCTGGACTAAATTGCGACGTATTGAACAGCAAGATCAGCAATTAATAAATTATAAAAACACCATGTTAAAATCAATATTTTTCAGTCTGATTTAAAATATAGTATGATTTAAATTATTATTGTTGTTACTAAAATCTTTGTAAGTCGAAATAAAAGTTTTAATTGTGAAGTTCAGTTTTTAAAAAAGTGTTTTTCCCAAGAACATTCATAATTGGCGCAGAGTCAGTACGGAAGTGGAAGAGTCTTTATAGATCCTCGTCACTTTTAAGTGTTTGTCCACTGTTCCAAGAACCAGCCCCAGGGAAACCGTCTGCAGAGTTCACCCGAGGGAATTAGAGAATTAGAATTTAGAAGAAGCCTTCAGGAGCAAAGGAATGCACATCGGCATCGTCTTTATCCTGTAAGCGATTTTATTATTACTTAGAATTAAGAAGATTAGATTTTGAAAGAATTTTTAATAAATCAGACTCCTCTGAGTCCTTAGATTGAATCAGAGCTAAATTAGAAGATAAATAAAACAAAGATTTGAATAGATTAACAAAGATTAAAGTAAATTAAAAATATCTCCTCTAAGTCCTTAGATTGACTTTAGAGTCAGATTTAGACAAAATTGAATAGCTTAATAAATACTATATATTAATAAACATAGAGATTAATAGATAGAAAATAAGTAGATTAAGATTTATATATTTATATATTGATTATTGAAAATTACTATACCGATTTGACTATTGACTATATATTATATTGAAAATTTTTAAAATATGGCAGTTCCACAATTTGACGTTAAAAATTTATGCATTCTTCCAAATTTTGACGGAAATCCAAATGAATTACATGAATTTATTAAAGTTTCTACAATACTTCTAAACCACTATTATGACAGACTTAATGCAGCTAGTATACAAAACAAATTTTTGCTTCATGGTATTATCAGTAAATTAACAGGTAGAGCCAAAGAAGTTATATCTGTATATGGATGCGAAACTTGGGATTGTAACAGCCACACCACTCCATGGCTGAATACCACCGAAGTTACCATGACAGTGTCCACCGAGAGTGAACGGTGACAAGAGACATAGAGATAATATATATGTTTTGTTGTTGTAAGATGTAGGTTAAATTGTAACACATGGTTTTCCTTTTAATAAAATCGTGTAAATCAATATTCACAGTCATTACCTAACTATTTTAACTAATACCCACATCACAACTGGCACCCAACTTGGGCAAAATAGTTTAAAGTGTAGTTCGTACTGTGAAAATCGTAAAGTTTCATTGTGAACAGGAAAAAGTGTTTTTGCTCCCGCCATTGTAAGGTGATTAGTGGACATTTTCACTTAGTTTAGTGCTTCACAACAATAAATCTACTGTGTATGTGACTGCTGTGGAAACTCCGCACAGACCATCCAAAAACATCCTGTGGGAATATCAATCTTCCACTACAGACCATTCAAAACATCCTGTGGGAATATCAATCTTCCACTAGGCCATTCAGAAACATCCTGTGGGAATATCAAGCTTCCATTCAAGGGTATTTACAAGAAATAAGCAACAGAAACTGTAAGCCTTTAATTTTTATTACTATTTTTGTGTTAAACTTGCAATCACGGCAACAAACGATAAACACAGTTATTCGCTTAGGTCGACGACGGTTTTTAGTTCAAGCGAATCAACATCAGCAGAAATGTCTTCGGTAAATTTAACAAGCGAACAGTTTCAAGCCTTATTAAATACAATAGCAAGGCCTATTTCGGACTCAGGTAATTTAGCAAAATGCGCTTCTCGCTTCGATGGATCAAAGGGGGCTGATGTAAAAGCTTTTATAGATGCGGTCGAGATCTATAAAGAGTGCACCCACGTATCTGACGCGAACGCATTAAAGGGTATACCCATGCTGCTAGACGGTTTCGCCGCCACGTGGTTTCAAGGTGTTAAAAATACGGTAAACACGTGGGCCAGCGCCATTAATTTATTACGATCGACTTTTGGACCTCAAAAACCAGCCTACAGAGTGTATCGGGAACTGTTTTCGACGGAACAAGATGCTAAAACTCCGTGTGACATTTTTGTATGCAAAGCGCGCGCGATAATAGCTCAGTTACCGGCAGATACATTAACCGAAGCCACTCAATTAGATATGGTATACGGTTTGTTGCATAGGAGAATACGTGAAAAAGTAGCACGTGATAAGATCAATACATTTAGCGAACTCTTAAAAGAAGCGAGGCAAACTGAAGAATCTTATGAAAATCCGGAAATAAACATTAAAAACGAAAACGAATCAAAACGGGTACGGTGTAGCTTTTGCAAAAATCCAGGTCACGTGAAGGATGAATGTCGAAAATTGGCCGCAGTCAGAACCAGGGAAGCAGATTCTCGAAAATCTTCGGTTGAGCCCAAACCTAATCCACCTTTAGGAACTTCTCGTACTAGCACTAAACCAACCTTTTCCACTTCGAATCAGATTTCGTGTTATGGATGTAAGACTCCTGGATTCATTAAGAGTAATTGTCCAAAATGCAAATCATCCAGTAAATCCTCAGCAGTATCTGAATTTATGCTTGCTGAAACAGTTAATGTCGACCAACAGTTTGCTACAAACCTATCAACTAAACCCATTGTTCAGGTCACTATTGAAGGTCATGTAGGTCATTGTTATCTTGATTCGGGAGCACAGTGCAGTATTGCTGGCTCTCAGCTAAGAGATATCCTCTTGAAGGATGAGGTACCCTTTTCCACAAAAAGTGTAGACATGACCCTAGCGGATGGTAGGACTACTTCTACCACTGTTTTGGTCTTTGATTTAGTTGTTATCTTACAAAACCGCTCTCATAGCATTTCCTTAATTTCTGTGCCCACACACACAAATAGTCGTACCTTACTGGGGGCAGACTTCTTAAGAAAAGCTAACATCATTCTAGACATTCCTAATGACTCATGGTTTTATGGTGATGTCCCTAATATCCCCTACTCATTTGCTCCAGATCCAGCTCAGGTCAGCTCTCCTTGCCAGGTCAATAGCGTTACTCTTGCTCATTTAGAACTACGAGTAGATGAAGGAATTTCTCTATCCGTAGAAGAAAGATCCAATCTTAGCAACATTGTTAAGGAAAATTCTGATTTATTTGTATATAATATAGACCCTACTCCATATGCTGAACACTCCATTGTATTGGTTGATGATGTACCAATATCTGTTCCACCTTACCGTATGTCAGAGCCCAAAAGGCAATTACTGCGTCAGGAATTAGATAAACTTTTGGCTCAAGGCATAATCGAAGAGTGTGAGTCCCCATATGCTTCACCCGTGGTACTTGTACCTAAGAGAGATGGAGGTATCAGATTAACAGTAGACTATCGACGCTTAAACGCAATAACACGTGCAGATAAGTATCCTCTGCCACGTATTGAAGATATTTTGCATGCAGCAAAGGAAACCCGATTTATGACTACCCTCGACTTAAAAAATGGTTATCATCAAATCTCTGTACGAACAGCTGATCGTGACAAAACAGCCTTCGTGTGTCCATTTGGCACCTTTCGTTACACACGCATGCCCTTTGGTATGTGTAACAGTCCCGCTAGTTTCCAAAGGATGATTGATAAATTTCGTGCTGGTCTTCAAAATCTGACTATCCTAGCTTATTTAGATGATCTGATAATATTATCCCCATCCTTCTCTGATCACATAGACGATTTGAAACAAGTATTCAACCGGATGCGCCTATTTAAATTATGTCTAAATAGAGCAAAATGTTCATTCGCCTGTGAGGAAGTCCTATATCTCGGACACATCCTTTCACCTTTGGGTATCCGGCCAAGTGAAAATAAAGTATCTGCCATATTAAACATGACACCACCCCTAAATGTTACTCAACTGCTAAAATTCCTGCAAACATGCTCATGGTTCCGTAGATTCATCGAAAATTTCTCCCATGTTGCTAAACCTTTGTCGAATTTAACCAAGAAAAATGTGAAATGGACCTGGGGAGCAGAACAACAAGAGGCCTTTGAATGTCTGAAACAATTATTGTGTTCCGCCCCAATCCTACGACAAGCTGACTGCAATTTACCTTATATACTTCGTACAGATGCTAGCAATTATGCTTTGGGGGCATGTCTTCT
Organism: Diabrotica undecimpunctata; assembly: GCF_040954645.1. NCBI lineage: Eukaryota > Metazoa > Arthropoda > Insecta > Coleoptera > Chrysomelidae > Diabrotica > Diabrotica undecimpunctata. Next base: position 95,382,759 of record NC_092808.1, on the reverse strand, counting down.
ACAGGGGGAGAAAGAGAACGAACGACCTGTAGAGTATGCTTCGAGACTTCTGACTCCTGCTGAACAAAACTATAGCACTACAGAACGAGAAGCTCTCGCTGTGGTTTGGGCAGTGAAGAAATTTCGAGGATACTTAGAAGGCGCTACTACAATAGTGCAAAGTGATCACCAAGCCTTAAAATGGCTAATGACCTTAAAGTCCCCTACTGGACGGTTAGCTCGATGGGCTTTAGAGCTCATGCCATATGACCTAAAAATAGAATATATCACAGGAAGAAAAAATGTAATCGCAGATACTCTATCAAGGCCTCCCATGACAGAAGTTCCCATCATAGCTGAAGTTCATCTAGTAAGAGTAGATTTTCCAACTCTTAGTGTTGCTGATGTTCGAGAAGAGCAGCTTAATGATCCAGATGTTGCCAAGATTATTAGATGTTTAGAAGATCTCTCTTCTGACACAAGCGTAGATTTCAAGAGGTGGGCAGAAAGAGGATATATCATGAACAATGGGATATTATACCGTTATACTCCTGAAGTAGATGAAGAAGAGCCCCAATTGGTAGCGGCTAGTACACGTATTCCTCACATACTGCATGAGTACCATGATTCCGCTACTGCTGGTCATTATGGAGTGGAGAAGACATATCAAAGAATAATAAAACGCTACTATTGGCCTGGAATGAAGAAAATTATCTCTGACCATGTAAGTAAATGTCTTGAGTGCCAACGCTATAAAGTCTCTAACCTCAAACCCGCTGGTCTCCTACAAACCCCTGTTCAGTCCCAGAGGTTTGAAGTGCTATCTATTGATTTATTTGGGCCTTTGCCCCTCTCTCCTCAAGGTTATACATGGATTCTGGTAGTGGAAGACACTGCTAGTCGTTGGGTAGAATTATTCCCATTAGAATCTGCTACTGCCGCTGCCTGCGCCAAGTGTTTCATAGACAACATAATCTTACGATACGGAATCCCTCGTCGAGTCGTCAGTGACAACGGTACTCAGTTCGTGAGTGCGGTAATGCAACAAGTGGCGCATTGCTTTGGGTACCAACAGAACCTTATACCTGTATACCACCCGGAAGCTAACCCCGTCGAACAAAAAAATAGAGACATTAAAACTCAGTTAGCTATTCTAACAAATAATTACCATTCGTCTTGGTCTGAAAAGTTTCACTCCCGCGTACCTCACGTTCGGTCGCGAGTTACGAACTCCTGATGATGAAAATCGTGATTTTCGAAGCATCATAGCCAAGGACAACTTCGTGCCACAAATCACGCCCTATCTAATAACTTTGAGTAAAGCTCTTAGTGAAGCCCGCGAGACACATGAACAATCCCAAGATAGACGTAAGAAGTATAAAGACTGCCACCGCCGCTCGGTTTCGTTCGAAGTAGGTGATATTGTGCTAGTCGATTCGCATACACTAAGTGACGCGTCTAAGTCCATAACTTCGAAGTTCGCGCCGCGTCGTGACGGACCCTACAAGGTGACCAAAATGCTGTCCCCTACAACCTATGAAGTTTCACACATCGACACTCCGGATGTTCCTGCTGGAAAATATCATGTCTCAGCCTTGACGCCTTTCCATGCCGATCCAGAAGATCCGTGCCCTGCTCCAGTTCAACCTCTCCGTAGAAGAGGTCGTCCAGTGAAATCCTCAGAAGCCGACCCTCCTGCTCCACTGGTCTCCTGCCCAGAGTCTTTGACCCTTGGGTTAGACGATAGCGAAATGGGCCCCCCTGTTGGAGATGACCTTGCTCAAATTGAACCTGAACCTGACCCTATTGCTAGACGTAGACAACCCCGACCAAAACGTTGTCATTGCTGTCCTGTAGAGCTCTATTCCTGCTTAGACTCTGTTGCCCCACCCGCGAGTCGCCAGGGTGGTGCAAAGGGGGAGGATGTAACAGCCACACCACTCCATGGCTGAATACCACCGAAGTTACCATGACAGTGTCCACCGAGAGTGAACGGTGACAAGAGACATAGAGATAATATATATGTTTTGTTGTTGTAAGATGTAGGTTAAATTGTAACACATGGTTTTCCTTTTAATAAAATCGTGTAAATCAATATTCACAGTCATTACCTAACTATTTTAACTAATACCCACATCACAGGATGAAATAAAAAACGCATTAATTCAAAATTTTGGAGACCAGAGAGACGAAAATTCGCTTACAAGGGATCTAGTAAATTTAAGACAAGGCTCAACAGAATCTATTATGCATTTTTACGAAAAAATCATGGGACTTTTAAGCTGTATTAATAATTACCTAGAATTACATACCGTAAATGCCGATATTAAAAGGAGCAAACAAGAATTTTTCCGTCAACAAGCTCTTACAACATTCTGAGCAGGCCTACGAGAACCAATGGGCTCTGTTATCAGAGCAGTGAGACCAGGAAGTTTAGCCACGGCAATACAATACGTACAGGAAGAAAATAATGTTCGATATCTTCAAAAAAATCAAATAAGTCAACCTTCAACATCAGGAAGAAGCGAAAATTATCAAGAACGCCGACCTCAGAGACAGCAGATGCCTGCACAAATCCAGAAACCATTGTACCAACAGACAAATTTTGCACCTCCACGATGGCAGCAACCAATGAGACAATTCTATCCGCAGAATCAGTTTCAGCAACCACATCGGCAACAAACTTCGATCAATTTAGACAAAATTCAAACCCTCCAGCATTCAGGACCCAAAACCAGTCAAATGTATGGGCACCCAAACCTGGACAGTCAAAACAGTCTAGACCAACACCTATGAGTGGAATATCAGAAACCACAACCAGAGGCCGTCAAAATTTTACACCAAATTACCGAGCGCAGCCAAAATTCACCGTAGAAGAACTTTACAATATACAATGCCACGGAGATGAGCAAGAAGAGAATGCCAACTACAATGATTACTACGAACCTGATTACGACAATTTTCTACAAGATACATATGAAAATCAACCAACCGAATACGAAGAAAACGTAAATTTTCGAGAGGACCCACCAGAAGCAATCGGAACGTAATTGAACTTCATTCATTTCCCGACAAGAAGGAGCTACCCTACATCGAAATTTCTAAGCCTTCTTTACGACTTTTAATCGATACAGGATCCACAAAGTCATTTCTTAACCCAGAAATAGCTTCTTCATATTTTCCAAGTTACATAAAACATGAACCCTTTGTCGTCACATCAATTTTTCAAAACTATTCCCAAAAACATTGTGCCGAAATTCCATCATTTTCAGAATTTAATTCTGACAGCAAAATGAAATTTTACCTCTTTAAGTTTCACAAAACTTTCGATGGTCTTATTGGCCTCGACAATCTAAAACTCTTCGAAGCCCAATTAAACTTCCCTAAATCGCTTCTAGTTACAAAAGATTCTACAATCCCCATTAAATATTACGAAACAAATAAAACACAATTTTATTCCATTCATTTAGAAGCAAATTCTATTAGCCAAGTGAAAATTCCTGTCAAAGAAGAAAAAGGAACCATCATTATTCCTACCCAAAAAGTACAAGGCGTCGTAGTACGAGAAGCCCTTACTAACGCCGAGAACCACCTTGCCTGGACCGAAATTGCCAACTTCACGTCAGACCCCATTCATCTTTCTCTTATGGAACCACTCGAAAGCAATAAAATAGACATTCAAGATTTCCATATATATTCCATGGAAACAACCTCCGGACCAGACTACAGACAAGATATCGACGACTTAATTAAAACCGAACATCTTAACGAAGAAGAAGAGGAACAAGTTCGCCACCTATGCCGAAAATTCTCCGATATATTTCACCAACCAGACACTCCTCTCAGCTTTACTAACGAAGTTAAACACCACATCAGAACCAAGGATGAGGAGCCTGTATATACGAAATCATACCGGTATCCGTATGTACACAAGGAAGAAGTAAAGAAACAAATCTCTTCAATGTTAGAGCAAGGGATCATTCGACCAAGTCAATCGCCATGGTCCTCGCCTATTTGGGTCGTGGCAAAGAAACCAGATTCATCCGGTAAAATAAAGTGGAGAATAGTGGTAGATTATAGAAAGGCCAACGAGAAGACAATTGACGACCGATACAGAATTCCTCACATTAGCGATATTTTGGACAAATTGGGAAGATGTCAATATTTTACGACCCTCGACTTAGCAAGCGGATTTCACCAAATCGAGATGGCTGAAGAAGACATTCCCAAAACAGCATTTAATGTGGAAAATGGACACTATGAATATTTAAGAATGCCTTTTGGACTTAAGAACGCTCCGTCCACGTTCCAACGTATGATGGACAACGTATTGAAGGGACTTCAAGGAGAAATATGCCTCGTCTATATGGACGACGTAATAGTATATTCAACATCACTACAGGAACACATAGTAAATCTCACAAAAGTATTTCAACGACTAAGAGAAGCCCGACTAAAAATCCAAGTTGACAAATGCGAATTCTTAAAAAAACAAGTTAATTTTCTAGGACACGTAGTCACACAAGAAGGCATAAAACCGAATCCAGCGAAAATTGAAGCAATAGAAAAATATCCAATACCGAAAACAGCGAAAGAAATAAGAGGATTTCTTGGACTACTGGGATATTACAGGAAGTTTATTCGAGACTTCGCAAAAATCACAAAACCTCTAACAAGATGCTTAAAAAAGGATGCAAAGATCGAACATATACCCGAATTCGTAGAATGCTTTGAAACGTGCAGGAAATTATTAATGAATGAGCCATTATTGCAATATCCAGATTTTTCCAAACCGTTTAACCTCACAACAGATGCCAGTAACTTCTCTATCGGTGCAGTACTTTCCCAAGGACCAGTTGGCAGTGATAAACCAATTGCCTTTGCTTCCAGGACACTAAATGAAACCGAAACCAAGTACTCCACAATAGAAAAGGAAATGTTAGCAATGGTGCGGGCAACTAAGTATTTTCGACCTTACCTATTTGGAAGAAAATTTAAAATACTTTCAGACCACCGTCCTTTGCAATATCTATTCTCCCTAAAGGAACCCAACTCCAAACTAGTGAGTTGGAGATTAAAATTAGAAGAATTTGACTACGAAGTAATTTACAAAAAAGGCAAAGCTAATACAAATGCGGACGCACTGTCTCGAATCGAAATACACACAAAGGAAACTAAGGACATCGATTCACAAATTAAGGAAGTCTTTGATGATTTAGTAGACATGGAAGACGATGGATGGTCAATGACTAATAATCCAGATGCAGATCGAATAATCGACGAGATTGTAGAAGAAAAAGCAACAGAATTAATTCCAGAAAACATCCCAGAAGACATTGTTGAAAACGAAGATCAAAACATGGACGAAGACGGAAATGAAACAATACATACAGCAGTAGAAAATCCAATTCTTGGTATACCTATTTCGGAAAAACCACTTAACTTCTACAATAACCAAATTATAATCAAAATCGTCAACTACAATCCACGACCTCCAGCAATTATACAAACCTTTCCGAATAAAAGACGTTATCATATCCAGCTGTCGAAAGATCAGTTAAAAGCTGATACCATAAAATTTTTTAAGGAACACCTCAACCCGAAAAAGAAGTATGCAATTTTATTTGAAGCAGAAGAAGAAATTTTTGCAGAAATTTGCGAAATTATCAGGAAAACTTTTAAACACAACGCATATGACTTAGTAAAGTGCAATCTTTTATTGGAAGATGTTAACCTAGAAGAACAACAAAAAGAGATTATAAAAAACTATCACGAAGGAAAAACGAACCATAGAGGAATAGCTGAAACAGAAAGTCAAATAAGGAAACGATATTACTGGCCTAATATGAAGAACTACACCAACTCCCACTAAACCACTGGAAATAGTTCACATTGATTTATTCCAGGCTGATGGACAGAAGTTTCTAACCATAATAGACGCATTTTCGAAATATGGGCAAGCCTACCCAATAAATGGAGGAAATGCAATCAATGTACTCAACGCCCTACTGATTTTTATAACACATCATGGACTCCCAACAATGATAGTAGCCGATAATGGTACGGAATTTAAAAATGGAGTAATACAAGAATTTGTAGACTCTCATAAAATCTCAATCCACTATACAACACCAGAGAATCCGCAATCCAACGGGATGATTGAGAGATTTCATTCTACGTTAATCGAACATCTTCGAATCCTAAGGAACACCAAAGCAAAGCTCTCGATTAAAGAACAAATGCTATACGCTATAATTGGGTACAATAATTCCATACATTCAGCAACGAAGTTAAGACCCATCGACATATTAAACGGTCATATCGACGCAAAAGATCCCTTTGACGTTGACATACAGAAAGTAATACTGAACAATTATATCCAAAATCATAGAGAGATAACAAAGGAATTATATAAGGAAGTAAACCAACAAATACAAGAGAATAAAAATAAAGTTATTGAAAATAGAAATAAATCGAGACAAGACCCTATTACGTATAAACCAAGCACAAAAATCTATACACGAAAAACAGTTACCAGAAATAAATTACTTCCGCGATATTCCGCAAAACATATAAAAAGAAATAACGAAGTGACTGTAAAAACATCAAAAACTACAGTTCACAAGAAAAACATAAAACATCAACCTAAATCAAAAACTAATTCTAAACCGTCCGCACAGGATCACCCTGACGATGAGAGAAGAAGAGAAGATCAAGGACCTGAAAGACAACCCAGGATTAATTCCCCTCAACCTGGGACAAGCAAAGATTCATACTAGTACACACGATTTCATATACTTTTTCAAACTACTACCAATAAAAGAAGAATTTGACAGAATTGAAACCAGTACGACGCAAAGACCACAGCAGTTCAAAATGGACTTAGCCATTACCTTTTTCGTGTATTATATTTATCCTTCATTTTCTTGTCCTATCTTATTAATCTTAACTTATCCGTCCAAACTTATCTCATCAATCTTCCGCCCAGATACAAATTCAAAACCCCAATCCAGAGTTACATAAATTCAAGGACAACCATCCCAGAGCAACCGCTAATGCTTCCCAAAATAAGGACCATCGATATTCAAACAGCGATTAAATTCAAATCATTAAGGATTTGAATCATCAATTCTCTAAGGAAGATGAACATCTAGAGACAATTAATCCGAAATTATGGAACCATAGCCATAACCATTTTTGGATGACTCCTTTATATATCTTTATTACAATAATCTGCCTCTATATATGTTACAGGTATAAAACAAATAACAAAAAAAAACCTAGCGACGAAACTCCAGAAGAGGCCAACTCAACAGTTCTGTTCGTCCCTCACAAAACTTCTTCAGGGGATGGAGTAGTTACAGTACAATGACCGCTACCATCCAGTAAGTTCCACCACGTGGATTCCAACACGGGGCTACCGCTTGAACATTCTGGACTAAATTGCGACGTATTGAACAGCAAGATCAGCAATTAATAAATTATAAAAACACCATGTTAAAATCAATATTTTTCAGTCTGATTTAAAATATAGTCTGATTTAAATTATTATTGTTGTTACTAAAATCTTTGTAAGTCGAAATAAAAGTTTTAATTGTGAAGTTCAGTTTTTAAAAAAGTGTTTTTCCCAAGAACATTCATAATTTGCGCGAAAGCGAACCGATTTTAATCATACCTTGTGTATTCATTGTACCATGATTATGTTCTGTGTCAAAGATCCTTTAACGATATTGAATTATTTTGACAGTACTGGAGAATATCAATTTTTATTCTAACCTAAAATTTGACTTAGTTTTAGCACAGTTTATTAGTGTATATACTCTGGTTTTAGTTGTTAATATTGATAATAGCAGGGTGGTGGAGGTGAAATGGGCGATGGGCAATAACTCTTATTTATATTTTTTGTTTTTATTATGGTTAAGTTATTTAATAGTTTCGTCAGTATTACTCTTCACTCGAGGGTTCTTGTTAACGAGAACTGTTCAACGAAAGAATTCAACATGCCTATCACATAGAGAAATACCTTGTGGGGAAAATTCGGCATTTCAAATACATTATGAAGACCAAGAGCAATGTTCAGTTGAAGACAAAATCAGTTCATTTATTACAAAATACCATAGTGCCTCTTCTGTGTGTTTACCATCTCGAACTCGCGTGGTGTTACTAATCGTAGATGCCTTACGGTACGATTTTACCGTTTATAATAAGAAATATGAAAATCCACTGCCTTTTCAAAATAAGCTACCTGTTATTCATAATCTTCTTGAAGAACACCCGGAACGCACAAGGCTGTACAAGTTTATTGCTGATCCACCGACAACTACTATGCAAAGATTGAAAGCTCTAACAACAGGAAGCCTTCCAACTTTTATTGATGCAGGTTCAAATTTTGCAACTTCAGAGATAAATGAGGACAACATTATAGATCAAGTAAATATTGAAGTTCTTTATTGTTAATTGTTAACTCTAATATATATTTAAACACAAATTTATATATTTTTTTGGTATGATAGATTCTCCTGTTATTTTGGTATTGCATACAAAATTTTAATGCAAAAGAAATGTTAATTTTTGCACTTGTTGCTGGAAGGGCTAATAGGAGAAGACCACAGACTTTTTTTACCGAACCTTGTTTTATTGATTTAAGAACTGCTAGTAGATATACTTAGTGACTGCTTTAGAATTACCTTTCTGACAGTTAGATATTTTAATGTTCCCAAAGAGGGTCAATCACTACTTATAGTTTAACAGTTTTATTTTAATAGTAATAGTTTACTTTAGTATTAAAAAGTATTAGTTATTGTTATACTGTATTACTTCAACAGTAATACTATATTAGGTACTTTAACAGTTCTAGTTTAGCAGTTTATGTCTAAAGCCAACTTGTTTAAAATAGTTTTAAATTGATTTATTTAAGTCATTCTCAGCTTCATCGTTACCCCTATGTGGGTAAATCGCTCATCTTCAATAATTAGATCACACTAGAAGTGGGTCATAGCAATGCTAATTCCCTCCACAGGCATATCTTGTCTAATGATCTCCCAAGTTTTTCTTTGGTCCTGCTCTCCTTACTATTTCCAAAGTGGAAATTAAAACATCAAAATAAATGTTAAACTAAAAGTGTGATTAGTTTCCAAAAAAATAGTAAATGAAATTGTACCCTGAGAAAATTGCAAAATTGAGCACAATGTACCTCTCAGATCCAATGCTGACTTGACTATACTTCATTCAAAACCAAATAAGCTTGAGTTCCCACCCATCGAAGGGTGTGTCATGATTTCACAGTTTGTCATTGGTTAGAAATTCATAAGCTGTGATGTCAAGATATAAGCATCAATGGGTGTGAACTCAAGCTTATCTTGGTTTTGAATTAAGCATAGTAGCTTTCACAAAAAGTGAACATGTAACTTGGTATATGTTCACTGAAATACTGTACTCGCTAACAATACAACAAACAAAAATACAAGTGAACTATGACTGATAGATTTGTTATACCTAATGGAAAGTTAATATAGTATTGCTATTAGATTTGACTTTAGTTCTGTATGTTATTATAATTTACATAATATTATAATAGTAGTTTAAAATACATAAAATATTTGTTTCTTAACTAATTTTAGCTACTAAGACACAATCATGGAGTTGTTTTCATGGGTGATGATACTTGGAATGGTTTGTATCCCCACAGATTTACCAGGAATTTTCCTTATCCTTCATTCAACGTTTGGGACTTAGATACTGTAGATAATGGTGTGAAAGAAAATTTGTATCCAGAACTTGATAATAATGATTGGAGTTTACTTATTGGTCATTTTCTGGGTGTAGATCATTGTGGACATAGATATGGACCAAATCACCCTGAGATGGAGAGAAAATTAGGAGAAATAGATGATGTAATTAGGTAAGTAATCAAATCTGCTGTTTAGTGATATAACCAAACAACAAATTATACCCTTTATTATTTATGTTTGGACTTCTAACCCAGATTAATCCAAATTGTTAATAATCAAGAGTGTATGTTTTATTCCCATAAGTATGTTTTCTTATATTTATTCTTACATTGCATTGATTTGATATGTTTGTGGTTTTATCATATTGAATTGACAAGAAATTTGTATTGTTAATCTATTGCAAATTTTCTACTAAACTTATAGTATGCTATCTGAAATATCATTTTAAGTACTTTTCAATTGGAATATCTTTCTGATCTTTGTAAATTATTTTTACATGTTTCATCTAACTCAGTTTAATCAACAATTCCCTAAATATTCTTCAGTCTCATTGTAACTAAATGCTTATACAAAACAAGATTTGAATTATTATAATCCTTTCAAAAATGTGATTTTTTCTGACCTTTTTATTTTGTTCAACCATTGGATAAATTTCTGTAAGAAATGTATCCAATTGTTGCTACGCCACTGGTAGCAATGAACTTCTTAAAATCTACTGAGGTAGGTAAAACCGATAATGTATTTAAAAGATATTTTTACCCACAGATTAACTTTCTAAGACCAATTCCCAAAATTTCCCTGTTAGAAAGCATTCAAAAGGTGGTTTTTACCTACCTCTGTATAGATCGATATATAGTATATCTGTATAGTATCTCGAAGTTGTCCCTGCAAACCCCTTGACAATAGTTAGGCATTGCAATCAGAATTTTAAGTATTCAGTAACATTGTACAGTATACAGTAGAATGCCTGAAAACTGCCATAGTAACACCTGTTTACAAAAAGGGTGATCCTAAATTAATTAATAGCTATAGACCAATTAGCCTTCTATGTTCCTTTTCAAAAATCTTAGAAATGACTATGTATAGGCGGATAACAGAATTTTTAACAAAATGTCATATTATTAGTGCAAATCAGCATGGTTTTCAACAGGGAAAATCAACTCAGACTGCGATTTTTCAATTTGTCTGGGATATTTTGAAATGTGCTGAGATTGGTCATATGGCTTTGGGTCTCTTTTTGGACCTATCAAAGGCATATGACTGTTTAGTGCATGACCTATTATTTGATAAATTGGAGAAATATGGTATATGTGGACCAGCATCGAATTGGTTTAAGTCCTACTTGGCAAATAGGAGACATTTAGTAAAAATACATAAAAACACTGAAATAGGCATCTCATCTGAAAGCACTATCAATATTGGAGTACCACAAGGAAGTGTGATTGGTCCTTTACTGTTTGTGATCTATATCAATGATGTTCATGGTCTAGTGGCTAATTCTACTTCCAGCATAACAAATTATGCAGATGATACAAACATTTTAGTCAGTGGTAAAGACATGTATGTTCTAAGCGTTAATGCTAGTTTAGAGTTACAGAAAGCTAAAGACTGGTTTTCTATGAATAGGTTGGTTTTAAATCAAAATAAAACAGATCTTCTTTTGTTTAAGACAAATTATGCACATTCAGATATGCCAAACAGTATTATTGTAAATAATGACACTTTAAATATTAGCAGCAGTACCAAATTTTTAGAATTATATATTGACAGTTTTTTATGTTGGGATAAACATGTTGACCAGTTATGTATGTCTTTGAGTAAAGTGATTTACAGCTTTAGAGTTCTATAAAAATACATGAATAGTAACTCATTAAAAACAGTGTATCATGCTAATTGTGAAGCAAAATTTAGATATGGTCTAATAAATTTTGGCCACAGTAGGGACATAAATAATCTATTTCTGGTTCAGAAAAAAATAATCAGAGTTATGTTTGACTTAAAAAGTAGGGAATCATATAGAGGGCATTTTAGGAGTAATAATATTTTAACAGTTTATGCTGTATTTATTCAAGATTGCTTACTGTTTCTATATAAGAATAAAATACTCTTTAGGAACTTTGAGCCCAATAGTATAGTAAATACCAGGTTATATAATTATAAAATTCCAATACACAGGTTAAGTATAACAGAAAAAAACACTCTTTATTGTTGCATCAAATTGTGTAATAAACTGCCTGAACCTATTAAAAGGGAGGAAAGATTAAGTTTGTATAAACATCAAATATTTAAATTACTGGTAGCTCTTGAGCCATATTCTGTGGAGGACTATTTGTATATGTAACGGTTAGGAATAAGTAAATAATATTTTCGTTTGTGACACTGTTTGTTTTTAAATAATTTTATGTTCACGGAATGTATATTATTTTCTAAAAATAAAGATATCGTTATGTTATGTTATGTTACTCCCTCTATAACAAACACGGTTATTACGAGGTTTCGCCTATAACGAGGTACATTAGATATCTCGTGAAATTTCTATTGAACTATAATCCTCTATAGTGAGGTAAATTTGGTTATAACGAGATAAAATAAAATTGAAAAACGTGTTTTTTACGTTTTGGCCCGGCCGTAGCTATAAATAAATACCCTTTTTAACTGCGCTGCCCGCAATAAAATTCTTACAATTCATGATTTTTAGTTGGAAATTTATAATTTATGATTCACAAGTGTCATTGTAGGAGGTTGACCATTCACACCTAATAAGGTCCTAATAGACAAGATGTGGAAAGTGTTTTAAAGGTTGTCAGAAACTTTATCCAAAGAAAAACGCAAATGAAAAAGCATAAAACTGTTTCACATCTTTAGAGAATAGATTTAGATAGATTTAGATAGATTAGAGAAGAAATTATTCTGAAGGTATCTTCTTGCAGCGTTTTACTATTTTTACTGGGAATTAACCACAATTTTAGTTTAAAATAAGTTATTTTGATGTTTCAATTATCACTTCGGAAATCATTCTGAAAATACAAATTAAACAAATTTTGTTTTTGTTATAGTAAAAAATGCTTCTAATAATTTAATTTTATCTGACTCATTTATGATATTGTCAATATTTTTGAGCTGTGCTCCTAGACGACTTTATTGGAAGACAAAGACAATTTAAACAAAAAACAAAAACAAAATTGATTTAATATATACACTAGTGTTTTATTAATCGCGATTGATTCGTTTATTTTGATTCAAGCACTTCAAAGTATTGAATGACCGAATCCCGCTAGTTCATAACGATCCAATAGTATGGTGACAAAAATCTATTGATCAACCGCTGGCGGCGCCGATCGAGATCGAACCAAAACAAAATCGCATAGTCAATACTCTCATTACTTTCGGTCCTCGGTCGTTCCTCACTTGCGTCGAAGAACGATATAATATGCTATGAAGCTGAATGATTGCTTTCGTTTGAATGATTGAAAAATTAAAATACTCAATATTGGATTAAGAATTACGTGCAAAGCAGCAACTTAGCTACAGACTGGGAGTATTGGAGTTGGAAAATATTCTATCAGGCCCAAGCAATTGCTTTCGCTTATATTGTTAATAGTGTTATTAGGTAGTTAAAATAATAAAATATCGCAAAAATAAAATTTGCACAATGAAAATAAATATTTATATTTGGATGCAACACATATTTCCATATAAATTTATAATTATTTCTGAGTAACACTAAGAATCTAAAAACAAAAACATAATAAATTCTAGCCTCTCGAATATTTCTTCTAGAATGTAAGCCAAGCCCTACTCGCACTAACATAAACGTGTGAAGGACAGTGAAGGTGAATACAAATATATGAAATATGGTAAGCAATACTACTGGTTTTCAGTCGGTTCAGTTCAATCAATCAGTTACTTGTTATTTGTTTTAAACGGTAACGAAAAGTATTGAAACGAACAAACGATTGAAATCATTTTCGAAGTCAGTCACTGATTGATTCATCATCATCATCTTCTTCATTTGGCTCTGCAACTCTATGTGAGTCTTGGCCGCGTTTACTATTTCCCTCCATTGTTGTCGGTCCTGAGCAGCTATTTCCCATTGCTGTATTCCCATTTTGCGTAGGTCACTGGCTACTGTGTCCTTCCATCCCTTTCTTGGGCGACCAACTGACCTTCTGCCTTCGGGCCTTTCCCAGAATGTGGCGTTCAGGAGTCTTTCGTCACTCGATCTTAGTATGTGGCCCGCCCGTCTTGTTCGGTTTACTTTAATGTAGCGTACTATGTTTTCATCTCCATATACTGTCTTGAGTTCATCATGGTGTCTTTTTCTCCATTCTGCTGTTGTCTCTTCTCTGCATGGCCCATAGATAGTCCGCAGTATCTTTCTTTTCAGTACCAGTCATTTTGTCGTTTCCCGCTGGTTCAGAGTCCATCTCTCGCTTCCATACGTTATTGTGGGACGGATTATTGTCTTGTACACTCTGATTTTTGCTGGTATTGAGAGTATTTTTGATTTAAGTACGGTCATTAATGAGTAATATGCCCTGTTTCCTGCAATGATCCTGGCTGCCACGTCCTTTTCATATTTATTTGGTCTTGTCCTCGTTGACTTTCAGACCACCTTCCTTGGCTCCGTTTTCGAATAGGGTGGAAACTTCTATTGCATCTCTGGTGGATTGTGCAATTGTGTCCACGTCATCCGCAAACGCCAATAGTATTTTTGATCCTTGGGCAACAAATCCGTTTGTCAGTTGTGGTTGAGCTTTCCTTACCGCATGTTCCAGTGCAAAATTAAATAGCAGGGGGGCGAGAGGATCTCCTTGTCTAAGCCCGGTGTCAATGAGGAATTCCTCCGACGTGGTGCTGCTAATTCTGATCCGTGCGGAAGCGTTCTCTGTGCTCAGCTGTGCTAATCGTACCAGCTTTTCAGGTACTCCCATTTCTACCATGATCTCCCACAATGCTTCTCTGCTAACAGAATCGTAAGCTTGATTAAAGTCCACGAAGATTTGGTGTACATCGCGGGTGTATTCCCAGTTTTTTTCCAACACCTGGCGTAGGACGAATATCTGGTCTATGGTCGACCTTCCCGGTCTGAATCCACTTTGGTAGTCACCTATTATTTCCTCTGCGTATGGAGTTAGCCTTCTGGACAGTATTATGGATATAATTTTGTACGTTGTATTAATTAACGATATTCCTCTATAGTTCCGACATATTTGTTTGTCTCCCTTCTTGTGGATAGGTACTATATGGCTTTCATGCCAGTGTGTCGGTATTTCTTCTCTTTCCCAGACTTCTCTTATAAGATGATATATCTCAAGGTGGAGCTTTTTTTAGTAATTTCGCCTGTATGCCGTCTGGGCCTGGGGCTTTATGGTTTTTTAGGGACGAAATTGTGGACTTTACTTTAGCTAGCGTGTGCCCTGATATTTCAGGTTCGGCTAACTGGTACTGTCTTTGTTGTCCTGTCTTTGTGTGTTTTTCTGTATTTAAGAAGTGATCAAAATACTTTCTCCATTGGCGGCTTATCTCCTCTTCGTCTGTGAGCAATTATCCTGCATCGTTTTTTATAAATCTTGGGCCGTTTATCGTGTTGCTCTTCATTGTTTTTAGGTCCTTATAAAACTGTCTGGACTGACCTGTTCTATGTTCCTCCCCCAATTGCTGTATTCGAGCTTCTAGGTACTGTTTCTTTTTTCTTCTCAAAAGTCTTCTCGTTTGAGTCCTTACTCTGTTGTAGTCTTCCCTGTTCTCATAATATGTAGGGCGTGTTAGTAACTCTAGCCTCTTGATTGCTTTCTGATGCAAGCTTTGTTCGCACTCCTGGTCAAAACACTGGTTTTTCTTCTTGCTATTCCTTTCTTTTCCTATAGTTTCCGCTGCGGCACTTTCTATGGCGTTCGTTATATTTTGCCATTTCTAGTCTATGGTCAATTTTGGCGTTGATGTTTCTTCTTCTTCCAGTGTCTGCAATTTGTTTTGGATCTGTGCCTGATATTGGCGTTCATTATCAGGTAAATCGAGCCTTGAAATGTCCCAGCTGTTTCCTTGTTGGTGTTGCTTTGGCTGTCTCGTCTTTAGCCTTGTTCTCATTTTTGTTCTGACCAGGAAGTGGTCAGAGTCACTTTCCGCTCCCCTCAAACTGTATGCACTGATGATATTGCTAGAATGTCTTCCATCGATAAGCTCATGGTCTATCTAGTTTCGTGTGATTTCGTCATTTGACACCCAGGTTACTTTATGTATATCTTTTCTTTGGAATTGTGTAGTTTTTACTACCATATTGTTGGCTACAGCGAATTCTGCCAGTCTTGATCCGTTATCATTAGTGTTATCATGTAAGCTATGTGTGCCGAGCACCGCTCTAAGATGGTCCTCTTTACCCAGTTTGGCATTGAAGTCTCCCAGTATGATTTTGACGTCGTGTCTGGGTTCCGTTATGTACTGTTGTTCTAAAATTTTATAAAATTTCTCCTTGTCGTCTTCATTTGCTTCTTCCGTTGGTGCGTGGATTAAGAACAGGGTTAGGTTAAACCACTTTCCTTTGAGTCTTAGAGAGCACATGCGCTTGTTTATTGGTTTGAAATCAATTATGGCAGACTTGAGTTTTCCGTTAACTAGAAAAACCCACATCCAAATTCGTGCCTTTCTTCTCCTGACCAGAAAACCAGGGAATTTTCCATTAGCAGGTTTTCCGATCCTGTCCATCTCATTTCCTGAATCGCTGTTACGTCCATCTTATATTTTTGAAGCTGTTTTATGGCAAGTGTTGCAATTCCGGGCCTGAACCAGCTTAGCACGTTCCATGTACCTAAGAAAATGTCCTTAGTTCGTAGCTTGGGTCTAATCCGTGTTCCATGTCTATTCCGAGGCAATAGCATTCGATTCGTAGCGTCTTTCTTTTTCCATGTACAGATTGCTGGTCCATAGCAAAACCCGCTTTTCGGAGCACCATTTCTCCCTTCCTCGTTTTCCCTGACCCTGCCTTCCACTGGGGTTGGTTACCCAATCTCCAGCAGGGTTGCTCAGGTTCTCCGGAGTTCGCTTGTGCAGCTCAAGCCGCACTTCGTGGAGGTGAAGATAGGAATTGGGTAGAATAGGCTAGAGATGCTAACTGGAACCAGCATCTTGTATTGTGCTTCACTACCCCTTTTGAACCCCACTGATTGATTCGGTCCCTGTAAAATGAACGATTGACACAACACGAATATACACACACCGGAAAATTCAAAGGAGCAAGTTATTAATGCAATGTATTGCTTTATATATTTTATTTTATAAACTATATCTCGATAGCTTTGAACGCTTCTCTATATATAGTTTTAAATGTCAAAACGTCAAATTAATTTGTTTATTTGTGGTGTGTTTTACATTTTAAAGTCATATTATCTGTTGATAACACGTACAAACTTGTATTTAATATATACAAGTTATTTTTTTGAGTTTGTTAAATAACCAGTTTGCCAAAATAAAGTTTTGGTCGAGAATATCAAAATTGGAATGATAACCAGTGGAGTCAAGTTCTCTTTACGGACGAGAGCCGTTTCTGTCTAAATTGCATCGAAGGTAGAGAAAGAAAGAAAGTATCTACGCTAAGGAAAACAAAATGCACCTTTCAATTTTACTATGACCATACCTATTGGTGGCGGTTCAATTATGGTGTAGGGCGGTATATGTTTGGGGGCATGAGCAGAGTTTGTGTTGGAGTGGTGATTGGTGTTGGAGCATTAACAGTAGATAGGTACATCAGAGATGTTCTCCAAGACCATGTGGTACCTTTTGCATCATGCATTGGAGAAAATTTTATTTTAATGCAGGATAATGCATTACAACAATCATCAACAATCTATCCTCTTTCAATAGTAACATCCAAGATACAGGCAACAATATTACAAGGACTGAAGACGCCGGAGTTTTTTGGATATGAAGAAGGCTTTTGACTACGTTTGGCATAAAGGATTATTATACAAACTTCACAGAATGAACTGCTCCCATTCGCTACTATTAATTGTTGGTGATTTTCTTAAAAGATGCAGGTGAATAGCCAAAATTCAAAATGAATGGAACATATTCCTAATCATTTTCAATGCAACAAGGAATTTCACAGGATTTACTGCTGTCTTTTCTATTGTATAACCTCTACTGCAGTGACATATGTGAAAATGAACCAACCAATAGTCATTGGTTATAATTTGTTGATGACATAACAGTGATATCTTTTGGTAAACATTTAATAAGTACAATTAACTTATTACAAAGACAGGTAAATTACATAATATCTTGGGTCAATGTAGATTAATAACAAATCTTTCTAGAACGCAACTAATAATATTTAACCATAGAATCCAAGATCAATCTACCACTATAAACACATGTAACAATATTATTAAACCCTCCCAATATGTCAAGTATTTGGGAATTGAAATAGACAACAAATTAAAGTTCAACTACCACACATCATGTATAAAAAGAAAAACTATGACGAGCAAAACAATTTAGAAGCTTAACATACAAGAATGAGGGAAGTACAATTGAAACAGCTGCTAATATTTATAAAATGATTTGAAGACCCATGGTGGAATATAGTTCTGCAATTTTCTATAATTGTAAAGGTTCTACTAGAAATAATATAAAAGTGGGTGAAACAGACAGTCTTCAGCAAATTACTAGAATGCGTCGTTCTGATAACCTACTTCATAATCCATCAAATATAGCACTCTACAATAAAACTGAAATAAAACCTATACATGAGATACTCAATTTGTTTAAATCTTTCTCTATTAAAAAAAAAGCATGCAACAGGTTGAGCTTCAGGTTATTAAGATACCTGAAAACACTCACCGTAGATATCAAGAGAGAACTTTATTTGAAGAAATCCTCTACATATTAAGGCAATAAACAACTTTCTTTTAGTGTCATTACTTTCATGGTTGTAACTTAATAGTTTGACAATATTGTAATTACTTACCACAAAACACACTTAATCTTAAAACAATAATTTAATGTATCTATACTAATTCTGTCTAGTATATTTGTTAGTATATTTCTCTCTCTCTCAGTAAAAATAGTAAATTGTAGAAAAAATATGGGTAAGACTTTTTGTTTTTGCCTTTGTTTCACTCACTGGTATTAACTTTAATTACAGCAACGGCCTACCCAATTGTACCCAATTCTAATTCTAATTCATTTCTAAACAGGAAAACATGTAATTCAATTTTTAAAATATTCTTACAGTGCCATGTCTGTGTTCAAGCATTGGTTGTCCCCATAACAACGTCATCAAACCTCTATCAATTGTTATCTGCGCAGAAAATTTGCTTCACACCCATCCTGGTCCAATGTCTTATATTCCACAATGTTTTTTGCAACAAATCAACATTGTGCCTTTTTACTTTCGCTGGATAATCAAGTGAGAAATACGGTACTTACTGCCTCTCATGGCATGTCCAAAGTACCTTTTTTTGTCGTTTTGATGATATTTAGAAGCTCCTGACCTTTATTTAGCAGTTTGAGGACTCCGTTGCTGGTATATGTAGTCCAGGAAATTTTCACCATTCTCCAGTAGCAGCATATCTCAAACGCCTCTATTTTATTCATTGTGTCGACTTTTAAAATATTACTGACAGTATTTATCCTTTATTTTGTAATAGATAATACAATAAATGCTCAAAAGGTAAACAGTCACATCCCCAACCAGACTTGTACACCTACACTAGCTAGGTTAAAAAAAATCGCAGCCTTGGTATAATGATTTTCGTGCTATATAAATATTCAGATCTAGTTCTGGTACAATGAAATATAAAAAATACTTAGCTTACAGTGGTAGTTTATTATACCATATTATGGCCAAACAAGGGAAAGTCTAGAGATTTGCAAAAAAGTTAATGAGTTTAAAAAGTTTTAAAGTTGAAATTCAGTTTAATTGTATAGCGGCCACTGGAGAAATTATTAAAAAACTAATCTCTTGTCAAAAGGAAAAACTGAAAAAGAGAGAATATACGAAGGAATTGACAAAGACAAGAAAGAAGCAAGTACTCTAAGTAAGAAAAAGAAGATAGTCTTCTGAAATTAGAAAGAAGATGTATGAGAACAATACTATATTATATTCGCCTAACAGAAAAGTAGAATATCAACACTACGGACGCGTGATATATTCATTCCCAAAATCTAGAGATGCTGAAGAGGTATCTCCTTGTTACAAAATCACTTATACTGTAACTGATTATATACAAAAGCGTATCAAAAGTAACAAGTAGAAACTCACAAGTAACGACAATCTACACCTCTAAACAAAGACGCATAATTTGCAGTTTTAACAGATATGGATTCAGTAATCCTTACGAATCACATTTATGTCGAATTTAATTATATAAATATAATTTTTACTTTTAATAGCTCTATATATATGTGTGTGTGTGTGTGTGTGTGTGTGTGTGTGTGTGTGTGTGTGTGTGTGTGTGTGTGTGTGTGTGTGTGTGTGTGTGTGTGTGTGTGTGTGTGTGTGTGTGTGTGTGTGTGTGTGTGTGTGTGTGTGTGTGTGTGTGTGTGTGTGTGTGTGTGTGTGTGTGTGTGTGTGTGTGTGTGTGTGTGTGTGTGTGTGTGTGTGTGTGTGTGTGTGTGTGTGTGTGTGTGTGTGTGTGTGTGTGTGTGTGTGTGTGTGTGTGTGTGTGTGTGTGTGTGTGTGTGTGTGTGTGTGTGTGTGTGTGTGTGTGTGTGTGTGTGTGTGTGTGTGTGTGTGTGTGTGTGTGTGTGTGTGTGTGTGTGTGTGTGTGTGTGTGTGTGTGTGTGTGTGTGTGTGTGTGTGTGTGTGTGTGTGTGTGTGTGTGTGTGTGTGTGTGTGTGTGTGTGTGTGTGTGTGTGTGTGTGTGTGTGTGTGTGTGTGTGTGTGTGTGTGTGTGTGTGTGTGTGTGTGTGTGTGTGTGTGTGTGTGTGTGTGTGTGTGTGTGTGTGTGTGTGTGTGTGTGTGTGTGTGTGTGTGTGTGTGTGTGTGTGTGTGTGTGTGTGTGTGTGTGTGTGTGTGTGTGTGTGTGTGTGTGTGTGTGTGTGTGTGTGTGTGTGTGTGTGTGTGTGTGTGTGTGTGTGTGTGTGTGTGTGTGTGTGTGTGTGTGTGTGTGTGTGTGTGTGTGTGTGTGTGTGTGTGTGTGTGTGTGTGTGTGTGTGTGTGTGTGTGTGTGTGTGTGTGTGTGTGTGTGTGTGTGTGTGTGTGTGTGTGTGTGTGTGTGTGTGTGTGTGTGTGTGTGTGTGTGTGTGTGTGTGTGTGTGTGTGTGTGTGTGTGTGTGTGTGTGTGTGTGTGTGTGTGTGTGTGTGTGTGTGTGTGTGTGTGTGTGTGTGTGTGTGTGTGTGTGTGTGTGTGTGTGTGTGTGTGTGTGTGTGTGTGTGTGTGTGTGTGTGTGTGTGTGTGTGTGTGTGTGTGTGTGTGTGTGTGTGTGTGTGTGTGTGTGTGTGTGTGTGTGTGTGTGTGTGTGTGTGTGTGTGTGTGTGTGTGTGTGTGTGTGTGTGTGTGTGTGTGTGTGTGTGTGTGTGTGTGTGTGTGTGTGTGTGTGTGTGTGTGTGTGTGTGTGTGTGTGTGTGTGTGTGTGTGTGTGTGTGTGTGTGTGTGTGTGTGTGTGTGTGTGTGTGTGTGTGTGTGTGTGTGTGTGTGTGTGTGTGTGTGTGTGTGTGTGTGTGTGTGTGTGTGTGTGTGTGTGTGTGTGTGTGTGTGTGTGTGTGTGTGTGTGTGTGTGTGTGTGTGTGTGTGTGTGTGTGTGTGTGTGTGTGTGTGTGTGTGTGTGTGTGTGTGTGTGTGTGTGTGTGTGTGTGTGTGTGTGTGTGTGTGTGTGTGTGTGTGTGTGTGTGTGTGTGTGTGTGTGTGTGTGTGTGTGTGTGTGTGTGTGTGTGTGTGTGTGTGTGTGTGTGTGTGTGTGTGTGTGTGTGTGTGTGTGTGTGTGTGTGTGTGTGTGTGTGTGTGTGTGTGTGTGTGTGTGTGTGTGTGTGTGTGTGTGTGTGTGTGTGTGTGTGTGTGTGTGTGTGTGTGTGTGTGTGTGTGTGTGTGTGTGTGTGTGTGTGTGTGTGTTGGTATAATTATAGTGTTATTTAAATAAACTTAGAACTGTGAACATTTTTAAGGTGTTTGCTGTTTTCTCTCAACTGAAGTAAGTAAATTTAATATTATTTTGACTCTATTACAATAATTGTTATGATGATAAAAGGGTTGCAAGTGTCAGTCCATAATTGAAAAGATATATTAAAAAGGTCAATACTCACAATCTAATATTTACTTTCAAAGTTTTACAGAAGTGATCGGTTTCGACACTTTCAATATTTGCCTCATCCTCAGGCCCAGCAAAGAGATTGTTTTGTTAAAAACCAATAATATAGATATCGAAAATAAGAAGTTTTCCGCTTACATCCAGGGTACTGTCTGTCTTCATCTTTTCCTTATGACACTATCATTGTAGTGAGGTGATATGTTGATCATTATATACGTATGTAAATAAAAGGTCTTACTAAGTAAAGAGCTTTAGGTCTTTACCTTGTAAGAACCTGTGACAAAAACAACAAAAAAAGGACATCATACTGCATAATATGTGATTTTCCATCTTCCACAAGTTTTTAAACTATATAAAGTCCGGATGTGGCAGCTTATACTGTATGTGTATTTGTCTTTAACTACTTTTAATTTTATTATAAACCAGAAGATAATTCTACCTTTTTAATAATAAAACAACAACATATATAATGATCAACATATCAGCTCACTACAATAGATAGAGTCATAAAGGAAAAGATGAAGACAGACCGTACCCTGGATGTAAGCGGAAAACTTATTGCCGATATCTATATTATTGTTTTTTAACAAAACAAACTTTTTGCTTTGCCTGAGGATGAGGCAAATATTGTAAGCCTCGAAATCGGTCGCTTCTGTAACACCTTGAAAATAAAGATTTTGAGTATTGGCCTTTTTAATATATCTGTTCAATTATCTATTATCTATCTATTATCTATTATTTTATTAGAATATTAGCCTGTAAATAATATTTTGCAGGTTTGTATACACAGTCACTAAAACAAATTAATATGTCGGACACGGATTCTGCCGATGAACTCGTAAACATACCTTTAACTCCCCCCAAAAAGAGATTGAAAAAAGGCCATTTAAGCGTAAACGTTAAAGAAATAATTGTAAACGTGTATAAACACGAGTTACAAGAAAATCTGGCGTTAATATTGTCCGCTGTTGAGAAATGAGTAGCCGATAAAGTTGGAGTATCGGATAGTTCTGTGTTTAAAGTTATTAGAGCGATAAGAAGAATAGTGCATTAATTCTTTTTTAGAAATGAAATTCCCACGATAGATAGAGTTCTACAACAGGTCAACGACGACCCAATCTACCTGATTTCAAACGTACTACTTTTTACAAGCTTTTGAAAAACTTCAAATCAAATTTGAAAAACGTGGCAGGAACAGTATGCTTACAGACAGAGATGACCTTGTAATCTAGAGAAGAGAATTTTTAAGGCAGATAAAAGATTATAGGAATGGCAATCGTAAAATATATTATTTAGATGAGACTTGGATTAACGCCGGTCATACTAAATGAAAAACATGGATAAGTCATTTTTGGATGGACTCTCGACAGGTCTTAAAAATCCATCATGTAATTCCTGGACCCCGTTGTCCAAATATTTTTCCTAGCAGGATGGCTTACAGAAGGGCATATCTGGATTCATTTCGCATAATGTGTTAAAAGTACTGTAACTTTCGAGATTTTATGGTGGTCAGTACCTCTCGGTTCTTCTTCACTCTTCTGAGGACCTCCTCATTGGTGACTAGGTCAGTCCACGGGATTTTAAGTATTCTCCGATACAGCCACATCTCAAATGCTTCCGATTTTCTGCACATATCTTCGTTCAAGGTCCACGATTCAACGCCATAAAAAAGAACAGATTAGACGTAGCATCGCAGCATTCTTACTTTTATAGCAAGAGAGAGGTTGTGGCTCTTGAAGAAGGCCCCCATCCGGTTGAAGATGGATCTAGCTTTTGATGTGGAAATGAGTAGCAATGATAAATAAAAGATACGAAATTATTCGAAATTACATAAACAAAATGGAATATATTTTAAAAATGAAAAACTGTAACCCATTTTACTCATTGTACCTATGTAGTTTTCCAGTACTTATTTTTCGTAATTGGATATTACTTATATGTAATAGTAAAAAGTTTTTTTCATCATTTTCAAAGAAAACCTTTCGTTTTACATCCGCAAAGTATGTTCCTTTGTGCGTTGTCGCCTATGCAATATTGGGGACGATCTATCAATGGATTCATATATAGTTTTGTCTCCTGAATCAAAATCTGAAAACGGCATTTTGATATGTCGAACCATCTTAGACATAACCGGCATCAAAGTCAAAAATAGTGACGTCACAATTCTTCTAAATATACATTCGTTTCTGCTGACACAAATAAATGTTAAATCGAAATCGAAACGTCGACTTAATAAATTTTATTTATTAATGTTAATGTAATGTTAAATGTATAAGTATATCTACCCAATAATATATGTATAAGTAGTTTCCCTAACTTTTACCAAAGAAGAGGTCTCTTTTTATATCATTAATGATAATATTATTACTTATTTCCAAATATTGGTCTTAAAGCGTAAAATGTATAAAAACAACTTTCTATTTTTTGCCTTTTGATTAATACCAAAATTATCTAATGATGTGTGAATGACAGTTTACAAAAACTAATATTAAAGTATACTTCTTTGGAAGATTAATCATTTCTTACTATTATTTTAACAGTAATCATAAAAATTATAAATTAATTCATTTCAAATTTAGATGTTATAGACTGCTAGAATCTTAATACAACCCTGTACAATTATATAAATATAAGGTTTCGCGTGTTCTGTACATGCATTTGTTGACGGCTACTTTTCTGTTAAATGAATTTAGTATAGGTTCCAATCTCATAAGGGAAAGAGAAAGAAGAATGAAAACAAATGCAGGCGAAAAACATAATCTCCTTATAGAACGTAGAGTATAGAGTCTCTCCGCTTATAATGGATTAAACACATATCGAGGTAACCCCACACAGATATATTTGAAAGAATAACTAATTGAACATCACTGTAACCTAGGTGCAAAGGAAGGCTTAGAAGAACATGGCTGGATGATGTGGAAGAAAATGTATGAGTAATGAATATCAAGTACTGGGAAATGGAAAAGTGACATGGCAGCAGCAAAAACACACAGCAAGTTCTAAATGATATAGGCGAATATCCACCTCAACTTAGAATAGGATTTGCTAAACGTCCTGGCATTAGCCAAAATCCCCAGGGATTGTAGGGCGTTGATAATGATGCTTTCTCCACATTTTATTTTTCTTTTCTTTATCTGTTCTCCTGCTAAAATACTATTTTGTCTTGAATATATTTATTTTTGTTTGGCTATATTGTTTATTTATTGACTTCCTTTTTATTCAAAACTACTTACATTGCAACTTTTATTTTTAGACATGTAGTTTCCAAGATAAACAAAACAGAAAACATGATGCTTTTTGTAATAGGAGATCATGGAATGACATCTACAGGTATGTACTAAGTTATAATTATATTGACATTTAAGTAATAAAAAAATTGGTTGATATTATAATAAATTAAACCGTAAGAAATCTAGAAAAGACAGTTAAAGATATAGAAAAGATAGTTAAGATTTGATTTTATGTATAGTACTTCTACATTTCGCTTATACGTATTTCGTCCTTTCAGGACTCATCAGAGCGATAATTTCTTAAAGACACAAACGGTGACATCTAAGAATAAAACGAAAAGTAAAAATCAGAAGATTTCTACTACTTGTTCGAAACCAAAATTTAAATTCTTACTTAAATCTGTGTCTTCTACGATATCAGTAGAAGATTTGATTTCACGTATAGTGAAATTAAATACACGTGAAATCGTGAATAATAATAATAAGATCGTGAAAAATAATCGTGCATCGTAAAATTAAATATACGTGAACTGAAATCTTAACTGTCTTTTTATAGGTATCTTTATTAACTCGTATTTTGATTTTGGGAAGCCAGTTCATAAAAGGTTCTTGCTTAGATGAATCGATATGACGTGGAATGCAATTTAAGATCCCCATGGCGGTCCATTCATCTTCTACTTTGTTTGTATATCGTAGAAGGAACAGATTTAAGTAAGAATTTGAATTTTGGTTTCGAAATCTTTGGATTTTTACTTTTTGATCTAACAAATCTATTTCATATACTAATAAGTGGTAACTGTTGATTTTCCTGTCATAAACCCATGTTTATTTATTTATTTATTTATTTCAACGGTAGATCCATTTACAATAAAATACAAAAAATAGTAAAAAGTAAAGATCATGTACAGTAAACATCAAAACAACAACAAAGAAATAATTAAACAATAAAAATTAGTACATTAAAACAGTATATCAAATCACAAAAGGTAAAAAATATCACATATTTATATTAATTATTAGCCTCTTAAGTTGCCTTTTGAAAACATTAATGTTTGGACAGAATGGATCCAGTAGCAGGTCATTGCAAGAGCCTTAGATTAACGAAACCGGTTTCTTTAATCTAAGGCAAGAGCTGAGCATTCTCGACAAGGGAAAATGACGAACATGATCAGTTCTATGAAAAGGCATATAAAAGAATGTGTTGAGTTCTCCGTATTGTGTTTAAGTACACATTGGCTAACAACGGGAGACAATTAATAACGTTGTTTAGAATTGTAAATAACATATCAGCTGTCAACCTGCGGTTCTTCAGTGTAGCAATGTTAACTTGAGATATTATTACAGAATAATCTATGAAGCAATTTTTAGTGTTTGTTATATTAATATATGCTTTAAAAGCTAAAGATCATAGAAACTTCCGCTGAACGCTTTCCAATCTATCAATGTAGACTTGATGAAATGGGGACCAAACAACAAAGCAGTATTCAAGACCTGAGCCAATCTAATGAATCCAAGATTACGAAATCCTGTTTCCTTAATTTTAAGAAAATAACTTCTAAATGTCAATGCACAATCCAATAATGCACCCAAATCTCTAATCTCAGTAACTGAATCCAAGAGTACATCATTAAGAACATATTTATTAGCTATTAGATTATTTATACGAAAAAATGAAATACGAGAACATTTAGTTGGATTTAAGCTTAAACCATTTTGTTTCGATCATAAACGTATATTATTTACATCATCTTGCAAAAGATCTCCATCCGATTTTTCATGTATACAATACAATAACTTAAGATCATCAGCAAATAGAAGAAAGTCTGAGTTTTTGATGGCCTTACCAATATCTTTAATGAACAAGTAATATCCCACAAGAGTGAGGCTCTTGTGGGACACCAGAGCAACAATGGAGTTCTTTTGAAATATAATTGTTGTTAATACGAACTTGCTGTGTACGTCCCATCAGAAAACTTTTTAATTTAATTAACAATGGGGTCACCAAAGCCAGATGTATGAAGTTTTTATACCAAAAGGTTATGATTAACCCGTTCAAAGACCTTCGAGAAATCAGTGTAAATGCTGTCGATTTAAATTTTATTCTCACATGCACCCAACAAGTATTGTTGGTAATTGACAAGGTTTTTTACTATTGACTTCTCGTTAGAAAATCCATGTTGTTCATCAATAATTATGTTTCCGCAAGCCTGTGAGATTTATCGATACCAATTTATCAAGAAGTTTCGGGATTGCTGATTGAATAGTTATACCTCTATAATTATTAACATACTCACGATTGCCAGATTTATAGATAGGTGTAAGAAAACTATTTTTCCAATATTGTGGAAATACTGATGATGACAATGATAAACTGAGAATTTGTTGTAAAGGTTTACATAGGGAAAAATACGGTTCTTAATAAGTTCGGCAGGTATACCATCAGGTCCTGAAGAATATATAATTTTTAAACTCATAATCCCCTCCAAAACATCAGTCAGACTAAATTTCAGAATCTGGAAATCCACACTGTAGTCCAATACAAAATTAGGTAAATCATACTCACTATCATTATATGTACCTTAAAAGAATTTCCTCACCACTCTGAGCTATTACATCGCCACCTTTATTAGACATTACATTAGGATAAGCACTAACCTCACGTGTAGCACTAACTTGCCTCCAAAAAAAGCGGGGATTACTTGAAATATTTGCTTGAATATTCTCTAAATAGTTTTTATAACATACTGCTTGTACTAATTTACATCTTTTCCAACACCAAAATATTGAATAAATTAAATAATTACTAAAATTGTAGTTTCACATTTAATTAATAAAGATTCTAAAGTCTGCCTCTGGTTATTTCTAAAAAAAGTTTGACATTTTTCAATTTCTGGTTGTTTTACTTTGCTAAGTTTTTGCAAAAGTGTTTATACTTTGAATATTTAGTTTAATTGTTGTTTAACGAGACGTTTAAATGTTTATATAGGCAGAATGGTACGTACTATAGCCGAAAAAGTAGCAGCTGTCTTAGTAATTGGTGCATGTAGAAACAAATTCCATGCAGCAGAACGTTTTTTGAATGAGAGGTACCCCGATCGCCATATAACGAGGACTTATTTAAAATATTAACCTACTAAAAAATTCTAAAATTAAATAAAATTAAATGAAATTAAATAAAATTAATTGAAATTAAATAGCATTAAATAAAATTAAATACAATTAAATAAAATTATATATAATTAAACAAAATTATTTAAAATAAACAAATTTTATAGTCGTTTATAGATAAATATTTACAAATGAAAAGTTTTTAATGAAAATTAATTAATATACCCTCCCATTATTCGTGATCTTTTTAGATTATAACGATAATCAAAATGAAATAATTAAGCATAAATACAAGATAATAATAAAAATGTATGTGGTGAATAAATTCTATATGTATTATATTTAACAAATTTTAAAAACTAAACTAAACTAAATTTTTACTAAAACCATTAAACAATTTTTTAGAATAAGATTTTTTAAATTTTAAAGAAATTAAATGTGTAGTGTTTTTATAATATATATATATATATATATATATAT
This sequence comes from Diabrotica undecimpunctata, assembly GCF_040954645.1. Lineage (NCBI taxonomy): Eukaryota > Metazoa > Arthropoda > Insecta > Coleoptera > Chrysomelidae > Diabrotica > Diabrotica undecimpunctata. The sequence continues at coordinate 95,353,985 of NC_092808.1, read as the reverse complement.
ATATATATATATATATATATATATATATATATATATATATATATATATATATATGAAATTGTAATTTTGAAATATGATAAAACAATAATTAAATTAATTATGATCCAATTAGCTAATTAAAACAAAAAAGGTTTATTTATTGAATTTTATTACAATTATGTGAATAGATTTTATTAACGGCGCCAATTTCATAATTCATGTTTTTTTATCACAGGGTTCCTACTTGAGTTAAAAAAACTACCTTTATCTTCAATAGTGTTCAATAAGAAGAGGAGTAAAAGGAGTAAATAAAAACAAACTCAAATTTGTGCAATACAATTAAAATATAATAGTAAAATTAACCTTTTTCAAACTGTTAATACAACTAATGAAATCGCTCAAAAATAAATGTTCCCCAAATAATTTTTTCATCAAATTTTTTTGCGTAAAAACATTCCTTAATGTCATAGAAATACTGTCCTAAAATTTTATTAAGAAATTCGAAATAGAAACGAAGTTATAGCTGTATTTATAACGGTATGCACTTGAGCTAAAATTCGTGTTTATACAACACCGCGCGCCCCGCTTCACCTGTGCACATTGCTTTAAAAAAATTGTTTTGTATTATTGAAAGTTATCGAAAATTATTATTGTTTTGAAAATCGGAACAAAGGCCTCGATCTGTTGGTCATTTAAAAGGTTGTCGAAGAAAGGGGGCGCATTGAAAAACATAATATGAGAAAATTCAAAGGTAATCAGCTTACTGCAGAAAAAAATTCTGAATTACTCAGTTCCTCGGCAAAATTGGATAAAGCTAAAAATTTTAATAAAAATTGGAGAAATAGTAAAGAGTTGATCGGAAAATATCGACGAAGCTGGTACTGCTCAAGCCAATAGAAGGAGCAGCGAGACATCAAAAGAGGTCAAAGTTATGAAAAAAAATAGAAAGCTTTGACTGACCATTTACATCTTTCACTGGACAGTAAGGGTACCCAATATGTACCAGGAATCGCTGATTAGGGGTAAAAAAATAAATATGGCTACTTTATTACTTTAAACGCGTTTTTCTCGACATCACATTTTTCAAAACTGGGAGACGTTTTTCTCAAAATCTATTATACCAGTCTTAGCAAACCAATTTTTTTTTTGATACTTTATATATTCTTCTTCTTAAGGTGCCTTCTCCATTAGGTACTGAAGGTTGGCTATAACTACAGCAAATTGCTCTCTATCTTGAGCTGTTCTTAGTATCGAATGTGTGTTCATGCCTGTCCAGTCTCTTACATTCTTCAACCAGGAGCATTTTCTTCTTCCTGGACCCCTTCTTCCTTCCACTTTCCCTTCCATTAGAAGTCGTAGGTAGTTGTATTTTTCTCCTCTGTATATAATATGTCCTAGATAACTCGTTTTTCTGTTTTTTACAATATTAAGGACTCAGTACCCATTCTTCTTAGCACCTCGTTATTGGTCACGTGCTCTGTCCAAGAGATTGTAATAAAAGAGGATTGAAGCTAAGGGATGCTAACCACTGTCACCACTGTAATATCCCCTGTTTTTAAAGGAGATTTAGCTGTCCGAGCGAATTTGAGGCATACTGGTCCACTAGTTCGAATAGGTCGTGATTTCGCCCTCGCGGATTTACAAGAGGGTAGGAAAAAAACAAGATAGGGGCTGAAGGATACTCCGATGCAGGCCCTGTAAAGAGTCAGAGGTTATTGGCTTGCGTTAGAAGCCGGGAAGATGTACTAAGCAAAAATGTGTTGTCTCTATCTAACGGTGAAAAAAAACAAGCCACTTTCAACTTACTATGTATTTAACAAATCGTAAATTTACAACTACTACACAAGATGTACAAGAAAGCTAGTATTGGTTATCAAATTTTGCGAAGGTAGACGAGAAGAGATTTTACTAAGGGAGTTTAAAAGGCGGACAACCTACTATTAATTGTTTCCCCCAAATGGTTGGTATATATTGTTCGTTACCTTAGCGTACTTAGGCCCTAGCTAACGAATACGCCTTGTAGTCCAAACTGGAACTCAGGAACAGTCTGGATGAACGCTGGAATTCACTGTACGTTATGGCGGTACTGAGCGAGACGAAAAATTCGTATTTTTCGACTCTACCTTCCGTCGGACACGATATCACGATAATTGAGCTGAACACACCGTAACGCTGCCCGAATAACACCCTAGGTCGCCCCGCGCTGACTGACTGAGCGCCGAAGTACCACTGGCTCGGTTGCCAGAACGCTACTGCCTGGCTTGGTCGCCAGAACCTTACTGCCCGGCACTGACTGATCATTTTTCCGCTGCCTTTCTTGTTTTTATGTCTTCCAACGAGTACCTTGAGTCAGCTCCACGTGTTAAAATGGATCATTCCATCGGTGTGCTTTGCTAGCTTAGCTCAATCCTTATCGCTGTTTAACAATCGTATTTTGTATTATTTTCTAACGAAGGTCTAAAGTGTCGTAATTTTTAAACATTCCGAGCTTGTGTCAAAATTAGGTCAAATTGTTATTCTTTGTTTTTAATTTGAAATGTATACGTTAAACTGTGTCGAATTTATTCTTTATTTAATTTGGAGTATGAAAAGATTATTTAATTATTTTTAATTATTCTTTTCTAGGCTAACTACCCCTTATTTTGTTTCTTTTATTTTCTTGCTATGTTGACTTGTTACACTTGGCTAACTGATTAACGATTGCGTTTGGGGGGTGGGGTTGTTTCCCTTGGGTATGTGGCTGATACATTACAAGATCTTCAGCATCCTTCGAAAAACCCACATATCAAAGGCTTCTCTACGCCTCATACTTGTAATTCCGAGAGTCCATGAAAAGGTTCTGCGAGAATAGAAAAAACTATGACCATAAATATAATAATTTTTTTGTTTAACATTTAAAAATTTTCTGTTTTTCCAATTTAGAAAGTAAAAGTCCCCTTAAGGAATAATTATATCTTTGGAAAATCTCATCAATTCCTGTCCTATTGACAGGATTTTTATTTGCTATTGCCAATTGACATTCGGCTTATTTATATTAGGACTATATTTTAGTATATCGCTTTTAATTTATCATATTTTTAGAAAATTACAATCTTAAAGTACTACGATTTTTGAAATGTGTCATTAGTATATTACTCTGCATTTGAATTTTTTTTGATGACCAGGATCTATAATAATATAATGTATTTGCAATTTCGAGATACTTAGCTGTTATCACATACATACGCGTAGGCATATTCAAACAGAGACAGCATATCTCTGTGTGTGTTATCATTCTCTCTATAGTACCAGTAGCTTACAAAGTCACCATCTACCTTGACGGCAAGTCAATCCTCTTCTGCAAGTCTTCTGCAGGTCATCATGCAGGGTAGAGTCGATGGCAAAAAGGGAATAGGTAGAAAGAGGAAGTCATGGCTGCGAAATATTCGAGACTGGACAAACATGACTGTAGACGAATTATTCCACGTTGCAAAAGACAGAGAAGCTTTTAAAAATGTGGTCGCCAACCTCCGTTAATGGGGACGGCATAGGAAGAAGAAGAAGACCTTGACGGCCTTAAATAAAAACAACACATACTGCATGAAAAATGATGCAGACGAATGTACATTACTACTATTGTAGGAAGAATGGTAATATACACGGTATCTCGAAGTTGAAAAACATGCTGGTCGTTAAACAAATTTTGAATACAGCGATAGCAAGACGCTGTGTTTTGCTAGAAATATCAGTATAATACAATTTTTTTCACCCTCAACACCATTTAATTTTGCTTAATTTTTTTTCAGGTGATCACGGAGGAGAAAGTACTGACGAGATAACAGCAGCAATGTTTGTTTATTCAAATCAAATTTTGTCAAAAATTGATACTTCAGAATCGGTGAAACAAATAGACTTGGTGCCAACTCTCTCTACACTGTTGGGGATTCCTGTACCATTTCAAAATTTAGGCGTTCTAATTTTGGATAGTTTGCCAGTTTTTACGAAACATTTGGAGCTAGAAAATTGGAAATTTAGTCTTTATTCATTGTGGGCTAATGTCCAACAAGTGTTTGAGTATATTAAAGAATATGCTGAGAATGAAGGAACATTTGATGAAAATGATTTAAAGACTTTTCAACAGAGATATTCTGTGTTAAATGCTAAAATAATATCCATTGATAGTGAAGAGAAATTTGAATCCTTTTCCAAAGAACTGATTAAGTTTTTGACTGATCTACGTCAATTATGTGAAGTTCTGTGGATTCAGTTTGACTCATACTCAATGACCCGAGGTTTACTTTTTATATTTTTAACAACTTTCTTTGCATTTGTTATAACAGATGGCATACCAACAGATACTTTGTCAAAGGTATTTTCTAGTTCTTATATACTGTGTTCTTACGTTCTTGTAATTTTAGGAGGTAGTGTTTCATCTGTCATTTATTATTTTGATCTAGTTGATGATTTAGCTAAAACATCATTTTTCGTTACAGGTTTCTGTTCTCAGATAATGTTAGCTTTGCTGGTTGTACAGAATTGGGACGTCATAACTCAAAATTGGTATTCTAAAAGTAAAATAAAAAATATATCAAACTTAATCGCTCGTTTCGTATTGATATTTAATGTCTGTGGCTTATTTTCAAACAGTTATATTATAGAAGAGTCTTTTGTTCTTCTCTTTTTATTAGTCACTGTTGTACTAATAGGTGCAATCGGTGTAGCTTCTAAAAAAGCTGACGCCAATAAGAAGAAGACAGTTTCCAAGTTTTGGAGCTGGTCTAAATTAAAATTCATAATTCTCGCTGTTTTGGTCGCTATCTTTGTTAGAGGTTCAGCGTATTTTTGGAGATGCCGTCAAGAGCAACAGTGGTGTTTTGGATCTTACCATGAAGTTGGATCTGGTTCCAAATCAGAAACTACTAAACTACAATGGACTATAACTGTCATATTCTTGGGAATGTTTGTATTTTCTACAAAAGAATGGTTAAGAAATGCGGGAAATATGAATGGCTATTCTTTAACTGTTACTGCAGTAAAATTTTTGCCGACTACTATAGTAGTATGCATGTCGGGTTATTGGGCAATGAGAAGGGTTTCTTCAAATAAGAAATCTATAGGATCCTTACATTCAATTAATTCTTTGGCTTGGAGTGTTTATGGCTTGATAGGTTTAGGTATACTAGTTTGTATTTTGAAACCGCTTTATACTTACGTTTTGCCTACCACGAATTTTCATCAGGAGGTAAATAGTATTCCAGCTCTATTTAAGAAGATTAAAAATAATATTACTGCCCAAGACAAACCAGATAAAGACGATATTCCAGTTGTGTATGGTATGGGAACCGTTTATAGTGCAGCTTTCGTCACAATTGGAATCTATTTAACTCTTCTGTTTGCTTTACTTTTGGGAGATGCAGTAGCTCCATCTTCAGTGATTATGTTCCTAACAGCTGCGTTTGTTCTCATAGTAACATCCGTGTTACGAATTGAAAAAGCGACAGATATAGGTAAGACTTATATTGTATTTGTAACCATATGCTTAACACCTCAAAATTAAGTTTTTATGTCAAAAACAAAAAAGTTTACCTGTTTAGTTCAGTTTACAGCTAAAATAGTTTTAGTGCAATACTAATTATTAAAATAATATAACAAAAGACTTTCTTCAATATAACAAAAATTATAATGAAATGGTGGCACCCCCTAAGATAAAATATTCCGGAAACGAAATGAGAATCCGTTCGGATTTCTGATGTGAGGACTATTTCAGGGAAACACCATTATAGGTTAGAAAAATCAGGCTAGACTCTTTGAATCTTGGAAGTCTAACAGGTAAAAGTATGAAGTGGGTAGATGCGCTTAAAAGAATGAGAGTACAAATTGCTTGCATTCAAGAGGCAAGGTGTAAAGGGCGAAGGGTGAAAGAACTAGGTGAAGGATACAAACAGGTATACTTGTTGATTGAGAAATGAAAGATAACGGAGTAGAGAGTAAAATTCTACATACAATTTGGAGAAATATGCCAAGCTATTGAAATCTCAGAAAAGAAGTTTGAGCATAAAGAGATTTGGTGATGGTCAAACGAAGTTCAAGAACAAACAAAGAAGAAGAGAAAATTATATAAAGAGTGGTAAGAAAATAAGTCAGCCACATATCTGCAAAACTATAAGGTTGCCAAAAAGGAAGCGACAGTAGCAGTAGCCAAAGCTAAAACACAAGCTTTGTACCATACACAGTGAACTAAATTACTAAGAAGTAAACTTAGAACATTGGTGCACTATGTGACTCGAGGGCATCATTGCCCAGTCCGGGTAGATTATGAGCGGGGTGGTTTATAGAGGTGAGAAGTAAAGAAGGATAGATATAAAATATAAAAAAGAACGGGCTTCAAAAAAAAAGGCGCCACTATTTTGAGTGGCGTCCTTCTTCAGCGCTGTCAAATTCCTTATAGTAAGATCCCACTGTAAGTACATAAGGGGATTGTTTTAATGCAGTAGTGCGGAACTATTTAAATCGGCAGTCAACAGGGTCCGCATAGCCATAATGATTTCCAACCTTCGATAGAAGGTGGAACTTAAAGAAGAAGAAGCAAAAAATCGAAATTTTTTTTTATAAAATAAGACTTTGAAGTAAGTAGAGAATATGGAAGAGCGGAGCGCTCCAAGCGGTTAATCCAGCTATTCAAGTGGGCCCGGTGACGGCAGCTATTTACTATAATGGGCTTTTCTCGAAACCATGTTTTTTCAACCGGGTGTCACTCATATTTTGAAACTATTGCACTCATCAAGATGAACCAATCAGCATTTTACTCTTTAGATGTCTCTCCATGGTCGGTACTACAACCAAAAATATTCATTGTTATTTAAAAAAGTTATAAACAATTCAAAGTGCAAAAAAGGGTTGAAAGATTCATAAGTCCGCCATTTTGTTTTTTTTTTCAGTGAAAATGTTTCAGTTTAGTACCGACCATAGTATCAATTCGATACAGAATATGAAACCATTTTGTTGTTTGCTTTCGGATGATTCGTTTCCAAGAAACGATGACGACACCCATCAACAAATTGGACGAGTTTATGCATCCATTTTTAGAGCCGCCATTTTGAAAAAAGAAAAAAATAAATTTCAAATGGTTTAATGTATGTTCTTTCAAATGTAAAAGTTTGATTTTCAAATATCTTTTGTACTATAAATAAAATTTATTAAAAAAAACATGGACGAACCTAGCCTTAAAATTAGGAGAATACATTGATAATAGGTTGCCAGTAAAAAAGTGGCCAAAAATATTTTTAATTCAATAGGACTTTCATCAAAAAACAGTGTCAGCCATTTTTTTCGAACAGACGTTTTGTGAACAAACCGGGGCTGGTTAGTAATATAAATAATATAGATAATTAATATAGAAAAATACCAAAGAAAGTTTAGTTATTGAAAAAAAAAATACAGTGCCACAATTAGAAAATTAATTTGTTTAATCGATTATTATTATGATACCTGTACAAAAAGGAACAACGAAGCGGTGTTATTATGGAATATGTAACAGTGATACACGCTCTAAATAGTCTAAATTATTTACATTAAGACAGTACATATATTTTTTTATAAATTGTATCAAGCATTTATTTCTTTATAAAATAAAAAATATTTGTTTAATAAATATTTCTTTATAAATTTATAAACGTATAATATATATTATATGTCATTGTCAAATCTGTCTGTACGAAAAACATGGCGGCTCATGAAAAGTCCTGTTAATGGTAACTAATTTTTAAACAAAAATGTTATTTCGTTCATTTATTTTTTGGCTGCAAATTAGGATTGCCAGCTGTTGAAAACGCGACAGAGCTAATCTTTGATACCTCGCGTTTTTAACAGCTGGAAGTAGGGTAAAGTTAATATCTACAATAATATCGCTGCAAACATCTTCATCAAATTTTTTTTGTTTTGCGATTTTTTTTTATTTACTCAGAAACATAAAACGAGCATGTAAGCTATCGCAAAGGTGCCTTTAACCTATAACAAAAATCAGTTTATACAGTTAGACATATTTTAACAGCTCAAGAACCTTGGAAATACGCATGCTCGAATCCTAAATGAATGCTAATGAATTCCAAAAACATTACATATTTTAATTCCATACTGAATTCAATATTAGTTCAAGTTTTAAATTAATCAATTAATATTCAAATATAAAAACGACTGTAAAATAATAAATACTCCAACTATTTTATAGTCGGCACGTAATTTCGTTGGAAAATTTATAGGAACAAGAACGATTAAGATACTATAAGAGCGTTTATATATATAGAGCGTTTCACGTTAAGAAAATAACATTGCGAAGATAGGACCATGTATTTCTTATGGGCGATAGAAGCGCAGCGATGCCAGGACGAACACAAGCACGATTCAGGGTTGTATTATTTGTATTTTCGTTTCCACAGACATGAATTTAAATTAATGTTTTTTAACGTAATTGACCAAAAATGCCCATTCGAAAAAAGAGATGAAAAGTGAGGAAAATGATGTTAATTCAATAAATAGTATTTACAAAAGATAATTTTATTTTATATTATTTTAATTATAGTAACGACAGTTTATTTATTTTTCGGTGAGAATACCATATGCCATTAATCATGGAAATCAGTAGAAAATATTTCTTAGCTAAATCATGCATTTTGCCGGCTTTTAAAGATAAGCATATATCTAATTACTAATCGCAACTTAAAATAATACGTGTGCGTATGTCACCGATTTTATGTCGTTCTCTGACTACATAATGATAATAAGGCTTTGCGGTTCTTTAGTAATTATTGTGACTTTACAGTTAAATGTTAATTGAAAATGGAAATTCAAAAATTAAGCCAAGGGAATATCTTGGACATCCGTGCAAAACAAATTGTTTTAAATGTATTTAATTATTATCTAAATTTAAGAAGTGGTGAAAGTGTTAGAATTTTAACCGATACAGTAAGTGCTATGAAGGGAGTAAGTTTTAGTCATCATCATCATGCAACCTCTTCTGTCCACTGCTGGACATAGGTTTCTCCCATTTTTCGCCACTCTTCACGGTTCTGTGCTTCTTGTTGCCATTTCTTGGATATTCGTCTAATGTCGTCCATCCAGCGTGTTGGTGGTCGTCGTCTGCTGCGTTTGTCTTCTCGTGAGCGCCAGTCAATTAGTTTTCTGGTCCATCTTGTGTCTTTCAGTCTCGCTATGTGACCTGCCCAATTCCATTTCAGCTTGGCTACGCGTTCGACGACATCACTGATACCTTTTCTTTTCCTTAAGTCTTGATTCCTTATTTTGTCTTTTTTTTGTCACGCCGAGAATTGATCTTTCCGTGCGCCGTTGTACCACTCGCATTTTTAGTGCTGTTGTTTTTGTGAGCGTGAGAGTTTCTTTACCGTATGTCATAATAGGAAGAACGCATTGGTAAAATGTCTTCCGTTTCATAGCTATCGGGATGTTGCTCTTAAAGATGTCTCTTAGTGAACCATACGCCGCCCAAGCAAGTGTTATTCGTCGTTAAAATTCGCAGGTCGGGTTGTCCTTGCCTATTCTGATTTCATGACCAAGATATATGTACTTTTCTGTCAATTCTACCACTTGATTTTGGATGATTAGGTGTTCGCTGGGAACTAAATTAGTCATAAATTTGGTCTTACTGATGTTCATTTTTAGACCTATTGTTGAATATACGTTTTCTAATTCTTGTACCATTTGTTGTGCTTCACCCAGATCTTCGGTAATAAGTACTATGTCGTCGGCAAAACGCAGATGATTGAGCATTTCTCCATCTAAGTTTTAGTACTATTTCTAAAATACGCAAAAAAACTGTGGAAGGAGCACTAAGGCCCTAGAAAACGTACCAAAAGTAGAGTGGACAGCAGAAAGTTCACTTACGATGCAGTAGTTCGTACGCAGCTACGTGCCATCGCGCATAGTTTTTTCTTTAAAAATTTACCGCCGAGATTGAACAAAGTTGTTGCACTGGTTAAAAAAGACATAAGATTTAGCAAACTTGCCACGCACAACAATGTGGAGAATACTCCATGAAATGAACTTTGTTTTTTGCAAACCAGGAGTAAAGTCAAGCATGATTGAACGGCCCGACGTTCTAAAATGGAGGCATCAGTATTTGCGTGAGATAAAAAAATTTCGTTCTCAAAGATACACCGTCGTTTACTTGGACGAGTGAATGTTAGACATAGTGTTTCCAAAGAATGGAAGGACCTCTCAGTGACTTCAACCAGGGATGCGTTTGTTAAGGGGTTGCCAACAAGCCTAAAACAGCCGACACAACGAGGTCCCCGATTTGTCCTTTTTGGTTTTTAGCTAAAAAAACTCAGCGGACTATCATGATGAGATGGATGGTCCTATATTTGAACAATGGTTTAAGGAAAAGCTGCTTCCTAATCTTCAAGAGAAAACTGTTGTGGTGATGGACAACGCTTCGTACCATTCGAGGAGAGAAGAAGTGATTCCGACACAAGCCTTCAATAAAGATCAAATTAAGACATGGTTGTTAGAGAAAGATATCTTTTTTGAAGAAGATTATTTAAAATCAGAGCTTATGGAAGTTGTAAACACATACAAAGAAAAATCCATAAATGACATATTGCCTCACACAACACAAATAAGAAATGCAAACTATTGTAAACTTTCTGGAAGAGCATTTTGGGTTATTGACGGGTTGATGGACGATATTGATCCTGTGCTAATAAATGTGACGGATGACAGTGACATAATGAAAGTGATAGCGATGATAGAGAAGATGAAAATGATGTTAATATGCAGTGAGTAAATTATGTGACAGTGTGCAAATCGGCGGACAAAGTTTTAAAACTTATGAGCACATTTTATCCCTGATAACTTAGTTATTGTAATCAGGAAAAAATAGAGAATTAATTTTTTAAATTATATACAGGTTATTCTATTAAAGAACCACAACTTTGGTTTGACACCGTGTGAGAGAAAACTTAGTACCTCAATAATTTAAAAATGGGTAAGAGGTCTAAAACTTTTATGAACATCTTTTTTTATATATCCAGCAGGTATTTTATAATAACCTAACCTGTACTTGAACTATTTTAAATTAAATACTTTGTACGTTTTTGTTCTATCATGAAGTGTGTTTGAACCCTATTTTCAAAGATATATAAGTAAGCAAAACGAGAATATCTACAATTACAATAAAAATAAAGGTTTCAACTAACACCTAGTTCGAAGTAAGTACTTACTAATCTACTCAGAATCACTGTTATCACTAGTATCGCTCGTATCTTCCAAATTTATAGTTAATTTGGTTAATGCTGGTAAATATTTAACATAGTCATTTTCCACTGCGATTACATGTTTGATTACATTTTTCCAGTTGGTTGCTGTGATCTTTGTGACTTCTCTTCTAATTAACTGGAGAACAGTAGACGAAAATTTAGGAGCCACGTTTCTTCTTCTTATATTTCCTTCAAGTTGAGTCTATATTAACTCTATTGGGTGTAATGTACAATAGTAAGGAGGAAGTCTAAGCATGGTATGGCCATTACTGCGAGTACAGTTATCAACAATATATTCCTTCTGGTACTGTCTACTATAAACAACCTCAAACAGTTGCTTTTACTTAATATAGTGCCTAAAAGTACAAATCTTGCTCAAATAAAAATTCTTGAATTTGTAATTTGTTTCAAGTAATATTTGGAATTTTCTCATTAATCTTGAATAATATGATGCGTCAATGACAATCACACTATATTTAGGTAATCTCGGAAGAAGAGATTTTTCAAACCATGATTCAAAAATTAAACTTTTTTTCTACACCGCAGTGTAAAATTATAATTCTGTCCTTTATTGAGCGGTACTGAATTAGAACACTTTTTCTTATTCGTCCTTTTTTTACGGTGTCATGAGTACCATAGCAGGTCTCATCCAAATAAACAATATTTCGTTTAAAAATAAAGTTTAAACTATTCATTATACCTACCTACCCAAGTGTAAACCACTGGGTGGTCGAAACGAAATTGTTTCGGATAAACTACTTTATGGTTTCGATCGCTCAGGCAAATATTGTTATCTTACCCAAAGAATGCATAAGTTTGCCGTTACAAGATAACGCATTGTGATTTGTCATAATAGCGATATCCGATGATTTCATTGGCTCTTGGTCCACGTGGATTGATCAACAATTCGATGATAACTTCAACTGGGTGACTGCCCATATTTTCAAATATAATACCAGGCACATCTGAATGTAAATATGGATGAGAATATTAAAACTTTTTATTATTACACATCTGTCATTGATAATTTTGCAGTTAATAACTACTCCTGGTAGAGGACTTTTATTTTAATTTTTATTGCCCGGTTTTATTACAGATAAATGTATTTTTACACAGTCTCACCGAAATACGACGCGACTATACTAATGCAAAAACTAGTTCGACTTTGTCTTGCTATAAGAATGCACTGAAGAGAATTCAATGTTTTCAGCAATGTCTGTTACATCACCAAATGGATGCGTCAAGATCACGAGATTTTGAACTCAGTCTACCCTTACAATTATTTTAACTTTTAAAAACTACCATTTATATTTAACCTTCGAATGTAATAATAATAAAGCCCGATATTGACCAACTTCCATGCAATTACAACTTTCGGTTTTGTAAAATTATTGGACTGATCTTAGGTTATCAATCTCGATGTTATAGTTATACTAACGTAAAAATATTACTTACTGTACATTATATTAATTTTTAGTAATGATTTACTACTTATAGATGTATATATATATTTTTTTTTTGTTTTTTAGAACAACTGTTTGATGTTCCGAATATATCGATACTCATATGGATCATTTTAGCACAATATTTCTTCTACGCTACAGGACACCAACCATCGTTTCCAAATATTTCTTGGGAAGCTGCGTTTATAGGTACAACTGGAACGTTTTCTAATAACGTTATTCCCGGAACCTTGATTATCCTGAATACATTTTGTTCGTATATTTTAATGGGAGTACTGCTGCCATTATTATTAATCACACCGTTTACAGTATTTGTAATGATCCCTTCCGTTTGCGAGAAAAAACAGGAGTTTAGACTAGAGGCCTCCAGAGGAGAAGTTATTTTATTTGAAAAAGATAGACTGATGTTAACGTCGATGTTTAGTTTAGCTGCGAAATATATTTTAGGACATGCAATACGGGTAAGAAATATTTGTCTCCTAGTATATTGTTAAGACTCTACATTACTGAAGCATAATATATGTAGAACTTTAGTGTTAGCGTGAGAATAGAACTGATTTATTTTTTACTATACGTATTTTTATTTTATTTAGATAGATGGTTGTTGACGTTTCTACAGGCCGTAATAGCTTTTGTCAACATTTATCGTTAAAATAGACAAATAGTATCGCCAAGTAGATAAATTCTTTAACTTTTGCAATTTTCAACAGCCGATTTTTGTTCATCATATCCTGCGTTTGTGTAAGAATGATCTCACACAAACTTTGCTCTTTGCTGGTATTCTAAATTATCTTTCTTTTCTCATTCCCTTACATCTTCTTGAAGCATTGGCTTTTATGAGTCGCGAGTATTGAGTAAATGCCTTATTGATATGTAAAGCCGGCTTTATTGTCGTTACAAACACGCTTTAAGAACTACAGTGCCTCGAACAAGTACTTATTCGAAATGACATAAATATTTTCTTTAATAAAAAATCCCGTACCCGGCGATATCCGAACCGCCTTAAAATTAGAATTAGGAATATGCTTTATTGTCACTGAAAATTGTACAATTTTAAAACTTACAAATAGAAAATAACAATTACAATTTATTGAAATTAGATAAATCATCAATATCACAAAATAAAAGATAATAAAATAAACAATCCGTTGTAAAATGTAAATAAATTGCAAATTGCCTAATAAACTTACGAACTAACAAGTTGAAGTTGCTGCATATGATACGCAAATATAGATAAAAATACTTTAGTTACTTATACATAAAGGTACTGTAATTTCGTAGTTATTCATTAAGAAACTCTTCTACTGAATAATATGGTCTTTCAGATAGATATGCTTTTGTCATTTTGCTGAACTTGGGGAAAGAGGTTGCAGACTTTAGTTGTAAAGGAAGATGGTTGTATAGTTTTTTTGTAGAATATAATATAGATTTCTTTACTAACTCAGTAGACGGTATCGGTAAATAAATATCAAAGGTTGAATTTCTGGTGGAGTAGTCATGATTAGGTCTTGCTGAAAAAACATGTAGGTGTTTACGAATTAAGCAAATTTTTTAAAATATATAAAGAGGGATGCGTTAAAATCCTGTGATTTTTGAAGTAGCTTTTGCAATGTCTTGTTCTTCTGAGGCCAAAGAAATACCTTATTGCTCTTTTTTGTAATTAAAAAAGAGTTGCAGTATTAGAGCTGCTCCAGGTGATGTTGGTATCATTAGAAAAAATTTTCCATCGATTTTTAAATTAGTTATGTCATTTACAAAGAAAAAGAAAAGTAGTGAACCCAATACTGAACCTTGTGGTACTCCACATACAATGCTTTTGTGACTAGAGAGTATAATTTGCTCTAACCAGTTGTTTCCTATTCTCCAAGTAAGATTGGAACCAATTTAAAGAAATACCTCGAATTCCGTAGAAATTTAGTTTTTTTTTATCAAAATGTGATTTACCCAATCAAAAGTTTTGGCGTAGTCACAAAAAACAGTGGTAGTGTAAAGATTATTATTTAGTGCTTGGTAAATCTCATGTAGCACAGAAAACATAGCGTCACTGGATTTATTAGATAAAAAGCCGAACTGATTTTATGATAAAATGTTGTTTTCAACAAGAAAGGACATAACTCTGGCTTAATATAAGACATAAGTCTCAATAATTTTGGATAATGCCGGTAGTAAGGAAATGGGTCTATAGTTGCAGTCATTATATTTTTCACCACCCTTATGAAGAGGAATAATAATGGCTGTCTTTAGGCACTCTGAAAATGTACCTTTTTCAAAGAAATCATTAATTATTGAGACCAGGACTTCCAACAAGTACTACAGGAAGATTTGTTTATATTTGTACTCACATTAACGAAGTATTCATTTAGATTTTCAGGGTTTGGCAGGGAAAATGTTTGAGCTGTTAGTTTTATTTCGAAGATCGTTTATTATGGACCAAAATTTTCTTTTGCAACACTTTTAGAGCTTTCCAGACTTTGATAGTACGCCTTTTTTAGCTGTTTTGATAAGTTTTAGATAAGTTACTCTGTACTTGGTGATATATTCAGTGACAGAGATGTTTGAAGTCAATTTTTGATGTACACTAGTGAACGCATATTCTTTACTGATATGCGGAGACCTTTGGTAGTCCAGGGTTGGTGATGTTTTGGCTTCTTCTTCCTCTTTAAAAGCAATTCTGCTTGTTCATTGGCGGATTAATGCCTCTATGAAAGGTTGTCACTCCATCTTTTGCGCGGTCGTCCGATACTTCTTCTGCCGATTGGTGACTTATCTCTTGCTATTTTGACGACGCGGGTCTCCTCCATTCGGCTTAAGTGGTTATTCCATTCTTTTTTTCTATTTTGTGTCCATTCATTTATACAATTTACGTTACATTTTCTTCTCATGTCTTCACTTCTCTTTCTTCTCAGTACTCTCATCTCTGCCGTTTCCAGTAGCTTTTGCGTTGTGGCTGTGTCGAATCTTGTCTCCGAGGCATATGTCATTATTGGTCATACACTGGCTTTATAAATTTTTGACTTCAATACTTCATACACTTCTCAGTGTTAATGTGTCTGTTTCGCCATATAGTGTTATTAAGGCATCCTTCCAGTCTATTTGCTTTTTGTACTTGATCTCTCACTTCTTTGTCCAGGTCTCCATAGCTAGACAGTGTAATTCCCAGATATTTTATTTCCATTACTTGTTCAATACTGATGCCATCAATTTCTATTTTACATCTGGTTGGTTCTTTGCTGACCACTATTGTTTTAGTTTTCTGAGATGAAATTGTTATATTAAATTCTTTTGCTCTTATGTTAAATCTGGACCAGTCTTTGCAGACTATCTTCATCTTGGGATATTAATATTGCGTCATCTGGTCTATTATACTCTAGTAATTTCTCAGTAATTTGCTTTATAACGAATATTGCATCTGTACACGATCTTCCACTACGAAAACCCTGTTGTTCATCTGCTAAACTTATCCTCTGATTTATTAACACTTGTAAAATTTTAGTTGTAAGTTTTAGCGTAGTATTTAACAAATTTATACCTCTGTAGTTTTCTGGCTGTTTTTTATCTCCTTTTTTGAATAGTAGAATTAGTTCGGTCGTTCTCCATTCCTCCGGTATTTTATTGTGTTTTATAATTTTATTAATTAATGTTGTTAATTGTTCTGTGATTTCTGCTCCACAATATTTCAATAACTCGTTTGGTATCCCGTCTTTACCTGCTGCTTTTCTGTTCTTCAAGTTTTCAAGTATTTCCCGACTTCCTGTACATTATATTAAGTTTTTCATTTGTGGTAATTTCTGGTATTTCCGGTTCTAGCGTCGTTTGTTCTTGCTCTGCATGTAGCTTTTTATGTAATCAATCCACGTATCCTTTTCTATGTGTTTTGGTCCTATTAGTTTTTTTACCTCCGTTCTTTGATCTCTTATGAAGCGCCATATTTCCTTTTCCATGTTTTGGCTTAATTGTAATTAAAGGAAATGCTTTATTGAAAATACAGATAAGCTTATCTAAAAATCACTGAAATTATACTCCACGTCCACAGAAGGAAAGTGCTACCCAGAAGTCAAGCATAAATTTTAAAATTTACGAAAGTTCTGAGTGGAAAAAATCCTACCTAAGTGTCGGGTTTTCGAGGAGGGTTTGCTGAGAGTGTTAAACTTGAGACAATATAATAAATTATGGCAGATGTTGTTTTAGTAATTCTTGTAGGAGAATTAATGTAAATTGTGAGACCATACGATTCGAATATATTTATTAAGGACAGTTGGGTAGCATAAGCAGTAGCGCAATGAATATTGAAGTCACCCCATAGAATTTTTTTGCTTTTATTGGGCAGGTCATCTAACAAATTTAGCAGGTTCTGAAAAATAGTTCCGTGGAAGAGTCAGGTGATCTATAAATGCAAAGAATGTAAATATTAAGATTCTTATTATAAACTAAGAAACCTCAAAGAAGGCTTCATTCAACAGAAATTCATATTTTGTTACCGGAGAAAAATCATTATTTGTAGAAATAATTAGTGGGGTGCCACCGTGAGTTGAACTTGGACGATTATACCTAGCAATTGTGGTATATTTTTCTACAAAAAAAGCTCGTTGACTTTAAGCCAGTGCTCTGTAACCGCAACTATCGTGAAAAATCCTAATTCCTCTAGGAACAAAAATAATTCATCTTTATTACATCTTATAGAAGGAATATTTATTAATCACAACCATGCTAGAGTTGTCATAACTAAAATCATTTGAGGTTTCTAGTCCCACAGAACACGTCGTATTGTTTAAAAATTTCATTTTGGAGAGACAACGGAATAGTAATTTAGGTGACATTCCTTTGATTTCTCCAGGTGAACAATTTTCGAAGTGACAAAGGACATAAAAGCATCTAGATCAGCTTCAACCTCAGTTGGACCAATTCCATAAGCATCGTTAAATTCTATAAGGGAGCACTGTATATTTCTGTAGAAGGATTTTTCGTAGATCTTCAGTCTTAGCGGGTCTTAGTGAAGTCCTTCGGAAGCCAAGAATAGTTTTATGAGTTTTTCTATTGCATTTTGTTGTGTCAATTTATATTGAACCACAACTGCACGGTATACGATACATTTTTGAGAGGTGTATCTAGTCTTTTGGATCTTTGGTCGATTTTATTCTTTTTTTTTTTCGTCTTCGTTGCTTTAAAGATGGGCTTAACGTTTCGCCAACTGTTTGCTATTCGATCCGTCACATGTTTAATTTGAGGCAAAACAGTTTGCCTCTTGCCTCTCGTTGTTGGACGATATTATGGTTGACTCTTAGAATGTAGAGACCGCTTGATTTCCGTTAATGCATAACCGTATTGTACCGACCTTTTTTTGTAGACGTGTCAATTTTTTCTTCAAATGTTTTTATGACTCTTTTCTTTCTTCTGATACCGATTTGGAATTTTGGAAATTAAACTTTTTTTACATTAGTTGAAATTAAATATTATTAAATGTCTAGAATAAATAATTTAGATGCATATAAAATAGCTTTTTTATTTTTCTAGGTATTTGCAAGTATGTTAGCTGCTACGATACATTGCCGGCATTTGATGGTATGGAACATATTTGCACCGAAATTAATTTTCGAATCGATAGGAATGTTCATAACCTTAGGCTCGGTAATTGTTGGTTACCTCATACTTGTACGAATTAACAATAAAACCGAATCGTTAATCCAAACTCTTAATAAGATGAGCTGATTTGTTTTATGTCGTAAGTTGTTATTAGTTATTTATAATACTTTTTTTCAATACATTTGGGCATTTTTTGTGCTAGTTTATTTGTAAAAAAAGCGTTGACCACATACATAAAATGCCTTGATATGGAAAATGTTGTTATAATCTTGAATTAATAAATAGATTTTATAAAATTGTTGTTTAGTACTACCTTAAATATGTAAATAATACTAAAAAAATACTATGTAAAAGTAAGTATTAGTACAATTGTGACATGAAATATGAATGATAATAAATCAACTTAATATGCCTGATGATAACTTGAAGGAGATTATCGGAAATTGCAGAGTGCCAATAAACGATACTAATAATAATGAAAATAAATAATTAGAACTTCATATATCATATCAATGAAATATAGAATGAACTAGTAGACATGTGCGGATATATAATGATAGACTCCTGTGACAGCTACTTCTCCCTAAAAAATCCACAAATATACCTGGAGACAACCAAAAGAAAGATAAAAATCAGTAATAGATTATTTGGTACGACAAATACCGAGGATAAAAACATTGGAGGCAAGAGTATATAGGAATTTAAAGGTATACTTGGTTCGCTATTCCCAGTTCTAACTGTTTAGTGAATTTAGTAATTATTTTTTTGCGAAGTTAGTTACTTTTTGACAGACTAAAAGTGGCTGGAAATTACTATACAACCAAGGACTCGTACTCATAGCCAATATTAATAGTAAACAAACTAAATAGTAAATAAAATAGAACTTTGCGAATTACCGACAATAAATATTTATTTATCTTCACCATATAATAAATATTTATGTTAAATTATAACAACTAAAATATATTTTTTAAATATATACTACCCAAAATTTGATGTGTTTAGTATACACTTCCACTATTTAGAATAATTCTTCTTTTTTTTAAACAAAGTAGTATGCAATAATAGGATACTTTAGCTATTAATACTGAGAAGTATTATGTGAGAATGTGTCAAAATATGCCCGAGCTAAGCGAATGGAGTTTATCAGTGAAATTGTGATTTTCTAAACAAAGCAAAAAATAATAAAAAAACAAAAAAGGATGAGACTGCAAAAGAAACAATAGGAAAAATTGACCAACAGGAAAAGCTAAACCACAAATAGTGGCCAAAAACAAATTGAATATGTGTGTGTGGTTGGAAATATGACTACGGATAAAAAAAAATATAAGATACGTTGTTAAAAAGATGTACACAGAAAAATCAGGTATGGGAGGAGAAATGAGTAGAACTAAAACAATACCTATATGAGCTCAACAAAAGTGGGGCAATAATGAATACTGAATTTAATAGTTATCCCAGAGACTAGGACTAAAGTGTAACAAAACTTTATATGATCTACGTTGGGCCCAGGAAACTCAGGGGTATAGTATCAAAAATAGCTATGTCCACAATTTTTAAAAATTGACATTTTGATGGCAACATTTTCATTTCGAGACAGCCTATTACCTAAAGAAACAGTTTGGGATTAAATTTAGCTTAGTCCCGAGTTATTTTAATTAAAAAAATTGTTTGGAAACAAACTTGGTTACGTCCACATAAACTTAGTATCAAACATAACACGCACGTCAGCCAATAAGAGCACTTCATTCGAACTAAAACTGTTATGGCCGCTTATATTATTTCTATGTTGTTACGTCGTCAGTTTTTCGCATTTTAAATAAGAATTCCTGTGATTTGAAGTGAAACCTATAATATTTTATCAAGATGGATGTTTTTCCTATGCCTGTAGATAAAAACCATTCACTAAAACGGAATGTACAGTGACAAAACTAGAAGGATAATAAGGCGAAAAAAGAGAGGTAAGTTCGTTTGTTGATCAGGGCCATACCGTAAGTCGCATTTAGATACATGTTAATTTAGTGATGGACAGAACTTCTAAGAATCGAGAATTTTTTCGAGTAACTAGAACTGCGAACAATATTCGCTTTTAACCCTACACTGCGCGGTGTAACAGATATGACACGTCTCGATTTCAAAGCAGTTATTTTAAATTTAAATACGTTTAAAACTACACTGCGCAGTGTGTACATTCTGCTACAACCTTATTTATAATGATAATAAAGTCGGATTTAGTCTAAAGCTATTTTCAATGAAATAACGGACCATATTGTTCGCATCGGCATTTACAGGATTAGCACGTCCGGAAGCTTGTACAAAGAATTTAGTTTTGTGGGTGTTATTTACAAGTTATTGTGTTGCAGTTTTATCTATTTTGAATAAGGTATGTATGTTTTTTTCAATGCATTATTTTTAAAACAAATACTAGTCAGATTTCCACTGAGAATGGAATTGAAATAGGTTGTTACATATCTGACACATTGCGCATGAGAGTAACTATTTGAAATATTTGTGGGTTATGTTTGAATTGCTTGTGCTTGAACAAAATATACTTTTGTTGCAGGTTTTTAGCCATGTCTAACCGCTTCAGACCTCTTACTCAAAAGGAACTTGAGGAAGCAATCCTCAATTTGACAGATAGTGAGGACGAGCTCGATGGTGAACTGGATGAACTAGACGAAGATGACCTAGATGTTTCACATATGCCAGTAGAATTGGAAGATGGAGTTGTAATACAACCAGAAGAATCAACCAGTAGTGAGTATTCAGATGGTGAAATTAATTCCGTGAATAATGCTGACGATCCTCCATCTGTCTCTGTGTCATTGCGAGATACCAAAAAGGAAGCACAAGAATTGAAAGAAAAGTATTCAAAAATAATATGGCGTAAGAAAAATTTAATTCTGAACGAAGACTTCTCAGTTTTCAGGGGAAAATCTGAGCTTCCTGAAAATATTCTTAATCTCTCAACACCTTATAGCTTCTTTAAGTATTTATTTGATGATAATCTTTTTGAAAAGATCACCACGGAATCTAATTTGTATTCGACACAAACTAATCCTAGTAAACCTGCGATGCTTACTACTAATGATATAAAACAATATATTGGCGTCTGTATATACATGTCGTTAGTAAAAATGCCAAACGTTAGAAGTTACTGGTCCAATGCTTTAGGACTTCCCCAGATAAAAGAAGTTATGCCCCAAAAAAGATTCGAAAAAATTCGCCAATATTTACATTTTAATGACAATAATTTGATGGTACCAAGAGATCATCCTAATCATGATCGTTTACATAAACTTCGGCCCATTGTCGATGAACTCAACAGAAAATTTCAGTCAGTTCCTCTTCAAAAATATTTATCTGTTGATGAACAGCTATGTGCCACCAAAGCTCGACACCATATGAAGCAATATCTTCCAGCGAAACCCCATAAATGGGGATACAAATTGTATGTTCTCTGTGGAACGGATGGTTTTTCATCTAGTTTTGAAATTTATACAGGTTCAGAAAAACGATCCGAAATTTCGTGAGATAAATGAACCCGACTTAGGATCAAGTGCCAATGTTGTTGTGAGACTTTGCCGAATAATAACTTGTAATGAAAATTACAGAGTATATTTTGATAATTTTTATACTTCGATACCTTTGATGTAACTGTAAGCTACCTTCTGACCAGCACCTAAAAAAAGAACCCAGAGGATCTTCTCATGAATTCGTATGTGATATTGACGGTGTTGAGATATCTTCAGTAATTTGGCTGGATAAT
Source organism: Diabrotica undecimpunctata (assembly GCF_040954645.1). Classification (NCBI taxonomy): domain Eukaryota; kingdom Metazoa; phylum Arthropoda; class Insecta; order Coleoptera; family Chrysomelidae; genus Diabrotica; species Diabrotica undecimpunctata. The sequence continues at coordinate 95,331,945 of NC_092808.1, read as the reverse complement.
AAACCTGTTACATTCCTATCAACATATAAAGGTAAAATGCCATTAACTGAGGCCAAACGTTGGGACAGGAAGCAGCATAAGTACGTCACCATTGAATGTCCAAGTTTAGTTCCTGAATATAATGCTCATATGGGTGGAGTTGACGCTATGGACAGTTATATTGGTCGTTATAAGATAAAGATGCGGACAAAAAAATGGTATCTCCGTTTATTTTATCACCTCCTGGATATGACTATTGTCAACAGTTGGCTCCTCTATAGAAAATGTTGTGTACTTCAAAATCAGAAATGTTTAACTCAGCCCGAATTTAGGGCTGAGATAGCCCAATGTTTATGCAAGGCTAACAGTATTAATTTTCCATTGAAACGGGGAAGACCTTCTGATCAAAGCATCGAGAAACTGCTGCAAGAAAAGAGAAGAAAATCGGCAACTGTGAGTTTTGTACCTCCAAAAGACATCAGAACTGACTCCATTGGTCACTGGCCTACATATGATGAAGCCAGACAAAGGTGTAAATTACAAACATGTAAGTCAGTCTCCTTCATAAAATGTTCTAAATGTGGTATACATCTTTGTTTGAACAAAAATAATAACTGCTTTGTAAAGTTTCATGAGAACTGAGTTTTTCACTTTGATGCGCAATGTAACAGATCTGTCACAACGACATTTTTGTATATAATAAACTAATTTTTCAAAAAAAATTTTTTTTTTATTTTTTCCTTGGTTTGTAGACACAATTACATTGTCCAGATTTTTTTGGAATCGAAATAAAAAATTGCGCAGTATAGGGTTAAAATTAATTAAAAAATAAATACTTTTTTAAATTCATCAATTCCTGATTTGTTTAATGTTTAAATTCGTTAATGGCTCTCACACTGACTGAAATATGCTTACAGACATGTGATAGGGTGAATTGGTCACTTTGATAATCTTGAGAATAAGCACGTTTGTTGAATGGAGAGTCCTATCCCTTTTTTTATCGCTATCCCAAATATTCATTACATGAGTTTATTACATATATTATTTGACATTCAAAAATATTTGTTTATAAAACTAACTTATCCGCTTATTGGTAATCGGCAAACGCATTTAAAAAACTGCTGACATCGGAGTACTCAGACCGAATACCTTAATAATATAGCAACGGCTTCTTCTGCCGGTATTCGAATACTTTGGTTTAAGTGCTGGAGATATTTCGAGGACTTTCGGGAATCGAATACTTGTTGATTCTCTATGACTAATATCGATGGGTGTTTGCGACTTATCGTCGGGCTAAAAACAATTTTGTATTTTTTATACTTTTGTTTTAGGTATTCTGCAAAGAATTTGCCAACAGTACCACGTTGTGATCATAAAACCAAAGTTTTTGAATGCAATAAAGTGACGGGTAAAATATTACGACAATTTCACACAGCTTTTTATAAGAATCCTGCCAAATCGGACCAAGATGCAATCATATTGAAATGCTGTCAGTATTACCGATTAAGAGAAAACGACCAAGGAATTTGACATTGGATCCCTGGATCCAAAAAAGGATGTCTCAAATTTGGTACAAAGGTCTTCCGTAAGTGGAGAGTTTCCAGGAGAAAAAAGAGGAGACCGTAAAGCCAACCTATTCAAGGCTAAAAAGGCATCAGCACATGCATTTATTCGCAAACTTCAGTATTCAGAACCACATTATTGTCGAATCCAAAGTTCAATCCGTAAATATTTGCCAAGTGATCTAAATATCCGAAAACTGCATAAACTATACAAAAATGAATGTTCAGCACCGGCAAAAGAATCTTACTTTAGACATATTTTCAACACCGGATACAATTTAGGATTTGGTAGTCCTAATACAGATATGTGCTCTACATGTCTGCAACTACTAGAAAAAATAAAAACAGAATAAGATGAAAGGAAAAAGGATCAGTTCAGAGTAGAAAAAAGAGTTCACAGCTTGAGGGCAAAAGCTTTCTATTCGCTTCTTAAGACAGAATAAGAGGGTGTGAAAATAATTTCTTATGATTGCCAAAAAAACATTAACCTTCCTAAAGTACCAGACCAATCGTGTTATTATAGCAGGCAATTATATCTTTTTAATTTTACCATTGTAGAAGGAACTTCAAAGAAGCCACTTAATAAAAACAACGTTTTCGCAAACGTTTGGACAGAGAACACTTTCTTAAACATTCTAATACAATAGCATCTGCAGTGTATAACCACCTGAACAAGACGTATCTCACCAATATCACTACCGTTAGACTGATCTCAGACGGTTGCGGAGGCCAGAATAAAAATTCCACAATAATTACGATGTGTTATAAATGGTTGTTGGAACATCCTTCTATTAAAACAGTAGAACTGGTGTTTCCAGTAACTCGCCACTCCTATCTTCCAGCATATAGAGCGTTCGGAAACAGTGAAAAGGAATTTTGTAAAATAGACGCAATACTGAGTCCAAATCAGTACATTGATATAATTTCACAGTAGGCAACTGTTGTTAAAGAAGGCGAATATTTCATCGCGTATGATTTCAAAAAGGAAGCCGAAACAATATTGAAACCCCCCGGACAGTAGAAAGTACAGTTTGCGCAGTGTAAAAGATTCTATTTAAAACGATCGAAGAGGATCGGAAATGTGTTGGTTCAGTCGGAGAGATTTCATAAGAATCAAACGGGAAAATATGAAAATATTTGTCGGAAATCTAAAATTATGAGTATGATTGCTCCTCAGAAAATAAGACAAAACATACCTAAAGGCATTAAAACTAAGGAACGTTAAAATCTGCTATCAAAACATTTTGGAGACGATTGGCAAGACCTGGAACAATTAAGTTTCTATTCAGATGTGATAAACATTGCTGAAATTCTGCATGAGAACGAAAATGACATTGAAGAATTGGAATGCGAACCAAGAGAAGAGACACCGCTTTTGTTGGTATAATAATGTAGAAGTGATAATTTGTATCGAAACAAATATGTTAGAGAATATTTTTTTAGTTTTACCTTTTACCAATAGTTGTGTTGGTTTATACTGTTAGCCTTTAAGAAATATACATACCTAAATAAATAAATAAAAACAGCATAATTTTTGTACCTAAATAGTTGGAAAGCTGAAGAGAGACACATGATACTAGATACTAGTGATACATGATACTCGGTTCCCTATTCCCAGTCCGAACTGTCTAGTGAATTTAGTACAATGACGTATAATATATTTATAGACTCCGTGAACGCTTTAAAACGTGTCCGCAACATGAAATACCTTTCTTATTGTTTATTGTTTTGATATGAAATTGTGTGTTTACATATTTTTTGTGACAAGCAAATTTTATTTAAAATTTTTGAGAGTCATTTACCTACTATTTTAGTAAAATGCTATTTAGGTATCTTGTTTGTGGTCGCTGAAGTTCGAAGAGCGAAACGTTATCACTTTTCAAGTAAGTTATTTTTCTATGTATGTGTTATAAATATATCAGGTTATGTTTTGATAGCCAGTGGAGGCGTTTAGTTGTTATTTATTTAATAAATAAATAAATTATTATGCATTATACTGAATAATAACAATTTCCATTAAACTTTTTCTCTTTTTTTTTATTAAAATCATTTAAATATAATTTTTCTTACTAATTTTTTTTCATAGATTTCCTTTTGACGAAGAAAAACAGGAAATTTGGATATACATTTTACAATTAAATAAGAACAAGCTTTCCAGATGGTCACGTATTTGTTGTGATCATTTTGATCCAAATGATGTTATCATGAAATCTAGCTTTGTTCGTCTAAAAGAAAATGCAAAACCATTAGCTATACCAAGATGGGTAATGTTTTTATTAAATTTTTAAATTGGTATTTATTATTTATATAAATTTTCTGTTTATTGTTTCTTCTATATTGTTTTCTCTTTGCATACAGGTCTTCTAAAGACGTTAAAGAGGTGGTAGGAACTAAAGCTCTCCCTAGTCCATCAGACACCCACAATTTAAATTTCGAACTGCTAGCAGTGAACTAACTTTGTCTGCCTCAGAAACTGAGGATCTCTTAGGCAAGGAAAATATTGAAGGGCATGCTGCAGATAGAGAATTAATAGCTAAAAAAAAATAACAAGAGGCAATATTCATTTAATTTTTCATTTGCATTATATCCTTGACTAAGCAATTTTTCTTTCATTAAATCTTTTTATTTTTAGGAAGCATTATGTGGGGGATTTTTCCATGTCGGACTTAGACTGCCCAAGAAAAAGAAAAAGATACATGGAATTAGTAAACATTTATATAGCAAAAAAAAAGAAACAAATTGACACCCTAAGAAAATCAACTAAAAGATGAAAACGACAAGCAACAACATTAAACGCATTGGTACAATCATTAAAAGAAAAACTGTATGTTACAGAAAATGCTGAATCTGTGTTGTTGGTAAGTTTTCTTTCACATATTCCATAAAGAACAAAATTAAATTATTATTATATTCTTTTATTTTTGTATTTTTTATTGTTTTAGGCTTCTTTACCAGAATTAGCCAAAGCATTGTTTCAACGATTTTTAAAGGGTGCCAAATATTCTCCAGAATTAAGGTCATTTGCACTTACTTTAAATTGTATTCAGCAAAAGCCTATGATTTTGTAAGAAGAGCTTTTAATAATACATTACCACACCCATCAACCATAACAAAATGGTACCAAACTGTTGATGGCGCACCCGGATTTTCCAAAGAAGCTTTAAATGCTTTGAAAAACAAAATTGAAGAAGCAGGGAAGCAAAATAAAACACTTGTGTTACACTTGTGTGTAATTTAGTGCTGAACGAAATGTCTATTCGTAAGCTAGTAAAATGGGATGGGAAAAAATTTATTGGCTCTGTAGATTTTGGTACAGATATAGAATCTGATAATATACCAGAAGCACGAGAGGCACTGGTGTTTATGTTAGTAGCCTTAAATGACAATTTTAAGTGCCAGTTGCATATTTTTTAATTGAGAGTTTTTGTGGATAAGAAAAAGCATCCTTAGTAAATCTTTGCTTAAATTTTATTTATGATTCAGGCATAAAAGTCTATTCATTAACTTTTGTTGGTGCTGCCAACAATTTATCAATGGCCAATGCATTGATTTTATTTAACTCCTATTTGTACCTTCCTATAAAGAGGATGGTAAACGACTTTTCAAAATTATATTTAGGTTGCATTGCATCTGGTACTATTTCCAAATCTAGGTAATTTTTAATTATCTCTCCAGATTTGATCGAGGTATCCTTTTGCCCTGCTTCCTGACATCTTATCCAACTTCTGTATGCTCCTATCTTCACATACTTCTCCATCCATATATGTAATGAAGAGACCTCCATGAGGCAGTTATGGTAGTCAACATTGCTCGTGTTATGATTAAGCATGCTTGTCTTTGAAGCTTATTCAGCTTCTATTAAGTGGTCTTTTGTTGTTATTTAAACTACCATATAAGTGCTCCATACGTAATCATAGATCTGACTAGTAATATATAGCCAGTACATCGGTTTGGGTTTCAAACCCCAAATTTTCCCACATACTCTTTGACATGTAGAAAGGGAAACCTTTGCTTTGTAGGTTATTCTTTCCAACTGGGCGTTACATGTAAGCTGCTTATCTAATATTACTCCTACATGTTTTACTAAGATTGATAGAGAATTTTTCCATGTCATACTACCTACTAAGGATATTTAATGTTCTTTGGAGTGTGCTGGAAAGAAAATTACCATATTTTCCTCTTACCATAATTATTAGATCATCCCTATAGGCATGTACTTCTTCCCCCGTGTGCGTCAAGAAGTGACATTAAGTGATCCACCAGGAGTGACCAGAGGAGGGGAGAAAACACTCCCCCCGTGGACACCCTTAGCAGTTTTGGCCAAAATCTCTCCTTGCACCTTTGTGACAATCTTCTATTCACTCAACAATATATTTTCCAGCATTGCTTTGATCCAGTTACACATAGTAACACACATTGATAGTGGATCTATTTGATAGGGCATTATTAAATGTGCCTTCTAAATATTCTCTCCATTATTAATTGAGTGACTGATTTTCTGAACTACTTTGTCCACTGCTGTTTCTGTTAATTCCTTCTTAATATGCATGCTGGTTGCCATTGAGAGAACGATCCCTCAAAGGTCTTCCCTTAATATGTCTATCAAGAATTTTTTCTTTTGCCTTCAACAAAAATGATGTAAGACTGATCGGCCTGTGCGATTTAGGCAGGGCATTATCTTGTCCTATTTTGTATATTCACAGCACCATTACAATTATAGAAGTCTTTGGTATACAACTTATTTATTGTTATAACATATTGTATCTTTATATACAACATATTGTATGTTTTAGAAAATAATTGAAACTGTATTTATTACGTTGTGTGCATTAATGCGTTAATTAAATTACTAATTATGTTGCAACATGTTTTATGATTTATTTCTTTTCTATGTTTTTTGTTAAAAATGTATAATTGATTTGATGTTTTTATGTTTGTTTTTAATTCATTACAACAAAACACGAAATTAGAATTCAAAAGTTTGTTTTTTGTTTGCACTCAAGTAACCTATTAATTTTCTTCCTAATTCCTTAATATAAACTTCAAAAGTTGCTTTATACAAGGAAATTATTGCAACAGTGAAAACCACCAAGAAATGATAAAAAATTAGTAAAAAATTAAGAAGACAATTTGATGCACTGGATTCTTAAACTAATAAAAAATACAGGGAACTCAGAAAGTATACTGATGTAGTGGAGAAAGGGTCATCTAATAACGACATTAAAAAAGGAGACCGAAGGATATCAGTAACTACAGAGGAATCATGTTACTGAACACCACATACAAAATATTGTCAATTCATTGGGAACTAGATAAATTACCGAAAATACACTAGGGCAATATCCGCCAGGCTTCAGAAAAAGAAAATCAACCATAGATGCCAACACAGCTGATTGAAAAGTGATATGAACGTGATATAAATTTTCACTTACTATTTATAGACTTCTAGCAATCTATCGACTCTCTAAATAGACTCGCAGCACTTATTAAAAATGCAAACCTGATTGGATTTATTTATCAAAATTTCCTTCACACTAAATAATAATCAATAGTCCTTAATACAATTTAAAAAATGAGAATTTTTAATCTTTAGGCAAAACTTCAATATTTCAGGTTGGTAAAACGATTAAAATTCAGGTAATGTACTTTACAAACATTATAAAAATAATTTTTTCTCTTATAGACGAGAACACAAAAAAAAACATAAATATTTAATTTTAATTAAAAAAATAATTATTGTCATTAAAATAGAAATGAACACGCCGCTGTTCTGGTAAACATACCTTGAGCGGAGATCTTTAGGACACCCGATTACGAGACTGCTTAGTCTATATATTATACGTCATTGATTTAGTAATTATTTTTTTGCCAAGTTAGTTACTTTTTGACAGACTAAAAGTGGCCGGAAATTACTATACAACCAAGCACACGTACTCATAGCCAATATTAATAATAAACAAACTAAATAGTAAATAAAATAGAACTTTGCGAATTACCGACAATCAATCTGCACCATATAATAAATAGTTATGTTAAATTATAACAACTAAAATATATTTTTTAAATATATACTACCCAAAATTTGATGAGTTTAGTATACACTTCCACTATTTAGAATAATTCTTCTTTTTTTATAAAGAAAGAAGTCTGCAATAGTAGCAAGTAGGAATTGTTGTGTTGTAGGTTTCCGACAACGAATCTGTCAAAATATGCCCGAGCTAAGCGAATGGAGTATACAAGAGGCAAGCAAAGCTAAACTCCATTCGCTTAGCTCGGACAAATTTTGACAGATTCATTGTCGGAAACCTACAACACAACAATTCCTACTTCTCAGTATTAATAGCTCAAGTATCCTGCTATTACAGACTTCTTTCTTTAAAAAAAGAAGAATTATTCTAAATAGTCAAAGTGTATACTAAACTCATCAAATTTTGGGTAGTATATATTTAAAAAATATATATTTAGTTGTTATAATTTAACATAACTATTTATTATATGGTGCAGATAAATAAATATTGATTGTCGGTAATTCGCAAAGTTCTATTTTATTTACTATTTAGTTTGTTTACTATTAATATTGGCTATGAGTACGGGTGCTTGGTTGTATAGTAATTTCCAGCCACTTTTAGTCTGTCAAAAAGTAACTAACTTCGCAAAAAAATAATTACTAAATTCACTAGACAGTTCGGACTGGGATTAGCGAACCGAGTTTATATAGTAACAATAATGTTCAAAATATGTATTTTGACACATTGTACTGAGTCCGGCCGGGGAGATTAAGTTGGGATCAAACTTGGTTAAATCCTATGAAGTTGGGATCTATATTATTTATCTGTGGTTAGGATCAAACATTGCCATGTCCACCGCTTGGGATCAAAACAGATTACGTTCAATAATTTTTATCAATTTGGCGCATTTTTTACTCTTCTAGTATGCTGAATGTAATACCAATAATAAAGAGTATCTTTTCTTTAAATGTTTTGACAGTAATTTTCAAATTTTAGCTACTGCCATTAAAAATGAAAGTGTTTCTTTACTTCCTGTCAAATCATGCACGATCGACGTAGCCAGATTTGATCCTATACCCCTGAACTTAAGAATATTAAAAGTAACACACAAGGTGTGAAGAATCCTTACTGAAAGTATCTTTCATATGTTATTCGTTATGCGCTATATTCAACCGCGTAAGACGAACTTTGGAGTGTACATTCGTCAAGTAGGTATTTGCTTTATTCGTACACATAAGCAAATACGCCTATACGCCCACTTGACAGTTTTTGACACACCAATTGGCTTACACTCAACACCAATTAGTTCTGTCACACACACATAACGCAAACATTTTTAGTGATTGAGGACCCATAGAGATACCATCTCTTGGCAACCCCCCTGGGAGGTTACATGATGTAAATATGTTTAAAACTACATCATCACTTAAGTTTTACAACAAATAAGTACCTAATAATTAACAAACATTCAAATCAAATCATTTTTAAGTGGTTTCCCTCACGTGTACCCGGTAACTGCACTGACGGTGGACTCATTAGTCCAAAAACGTTCTGTGATGTAACCTGAAAGGGCAATTTCAGAACATATATATACCTTTTATAAAGGATTTAAAAAAAACCTTATTTGATTTTCAATAATAGGTATATTAAAACCTAATATTATAATTATTCATATACACACAGCTGTGTATTGAATTGCCTACCAATTAGGCGAAAAGAACGAATTTATATCCTATTTAAATAAATAAAATGTTAACAAAAGACGATAAGTGATGTCGCACCGTTATACACGTTATAATAAACTGGGGACAATTAACGATCGACCAGAGTCCTAGTTGGATAAAAACACGCGGCAAGACATATACATCACAATATCCTTAGAGTTACAGTGAGATTTTACGGAAAGATTAAAAGAAGTAAAACATGGCATCACTAACTAAAACATAATTGTTTAATTCGCAAAAATAATAAACCTATTAACAAACCAGATAAAATAAAACAAGTATGCGCTAAATATATTGAAGATCTTTTCATGTATACAACGGCGGCACTTAAGCGCAATAACGTAAGGTATTTGAAGGTATCATCGACAAGCGAAGGTTTGGAATTTTTGTGTTGGATAGTGGGTCATATTAAAAAAGATGTCACCACTTGAGCTATTCAATGAACTACTTGAAATTACGTAGAAACTACTAAAATAATAACTTGGGTATTTTTACACATTTACTGGACAATTTAAAAAAAAGTTTTTGGCGATATTTCCAACCTTTGTTCGCAATATCGCCAATCTATTATTTCGAATGTAATATTGTCTAACAATTGAAAATATACTTCAAAATGATATATTTGCTGAAAAATAACAATAAGTAAGTATTTAAGAATAATAAGGATAAATATATGATTGAACAGTGTCTTCTTTTGTTAGTCTTAGGCAGTCTTCATGTAAGTAACACAACAAACGCTGCATAATCTCATGTCGGCTACTCTATCCTCGTTACACGCCTTGCAAAACCAGTTTTGCTTGGTACTCGAAGAACTTTTCTTGGATACTTTAGGTAAATCGGGTTTCTTATGGGTGGTATTGGTTTTATCAATATCAAACAGATCTTTTGTCACAACTTGCGCTCTACTATTGACAGCGGTTTTTCTTTTTGCTCGTTGTAGATTTTTGTGCCATATCTGTAGTGGTTAGCATATCTGAAAATGAAGTGTCATGTTTTTCTTCACTTGATGTTTCCGTCTCACTTAACTCTATACCATTAGAATCACTGTTGCTTGTGGAAGGTGACTGTCTTTGAGAAGAATGTGTTCGAAGAAGATCATCATCATCAACCTGTACGCGTCCACTACTGGACATAGGTCTCCCTCAGCTCTTTCCATCTGTCTCTGTCTTGTGCTGCTTGCATTCAGTTATTGCTAACACGCCTCAGATCTTCAGTAAATCTAGTTGGTGGGCGTCCTCTGCTCCGTATTGCTTCTTACCTTGGTCTCCACTCGAAGTGGATAATTCTCGGATAATGAATCATCGGGTCCAATAGGATGATCAGTTACTGCACTGTGAACAAACGCCTCTATTGCTGTTGCATCTGGATTCAGAGGATAGATGCCTGCTGTCGAAAATCCCGATTTTATGTTAGCAGGTGTTATGGACTTATCCCATACTATGGAGAAAATGGTTCCGAAACGTTGCTTCGTCATTGAGCGATCTCTGTTTTGAGTCCAGTATTATAAAACCTCATCGTCCCATAAGTGATCGAAGGATCTAAAAACAGCCTTATCAATGGGCTGGAGCTCATGTGTTGTATTGCTGGACAAGCAATATAGGGTAATGTCAAGCTTATCTGCTTCTTGACCAATAGAAAAATCGAGATGAGAAGAAGCACCATAAAACATTTATAGACAGTTGCCAGCTGATTTGTACTTCGCAAAATGGCGCAATAAATCTTTAAAAGTCTCAATTGTCATGCTACCTTTATGTGTCATCATTACAATTTCATCAGGAGGTAATGAATCTGACCATTCTGGTTTAAATCGTATGACTTCAAATAAAATTGCAGAAGAAATAGCGGCACCCATATCGTTACCACAGGATACTATTGTAACATTCTGTGCATGTTCATTTGTCACTAGGTGTACTCGTTTGGCACCTTTCTTTGCCAAATCTGTTTGTTGATGATGTAACGTTAGACGACATCCTTTCTCGTCTATATTATACGTGCATTGGGGCTTATCCAACAAACACCTATCAGTGAGTATTTTCCTACGTTTTTCAAAATGGTCATTTACGATAAATTTGTTTAATTCTCCTGCGCTCTTGCAGGATTCATGTTTTGTGCTTTACGATTTCTAATTCCTTTATTTCGTTTTAGAAATTCTTTGAGCCAATAACTAGCTGCTATCCCTTTATTGAGTGAAAAATGAATTTTTGATATTATTTAACTCACAAACATTAAATACGCATCTTCGTAACACTTTACTTGTTAACGGATATCCGCTGCTAAGCGAACTATCTTTCTACACAGATCTTCTTCTTGCTCGGTACTAAGAACACATCTACGCCTCATTGTATATTTGGCGATGGTATTACATTTTAAGTAATCTCTAAGTGTTCTACGAGGAACTACATAGTGATTGTATGCCTTGTTAACAGACCTGCCATCTTTAACGCCTGTTAACGCCTTCTATTTGCCTCTTATTCCTTAATTTTGGAATTTATGAATATTCAAACTGCTGAAATAAAAGACTAATTAAGTATATGTACAACATAAAATAATTAATTAATTTGTTACTTGAACACAAAGTATGATTATGGCCCTAATATACTACTATGTTCGGTAATAACTGCAAGGCGTTATTATCATCCATTGGACTTAGGGATATTAATAAATATACTGACATGCTTATAAATTGTTTGTAATTTAGTTTTAGAAGATAAGCAAAACTATCTTAAAAATCCGAATGCATCATTTTATTTCTTAGGAAACAAAGTGCAAATCACTGAAATTAAATATTATTACTCACCAATAACGCCGCTCGAATCTAATAAACACTCAAGATGTAAAATTATAAACGGTACTCCTTCTACATCGAACACTGATACTGAACTGTCCAAAACACCGCTGGCTGGCGAATCTAAGGTCATCCCAAACATGATCACGTGATTTAATACTATGAGAAACATATATCCATGTTGCCATTTATTATTTAGCAAACGTAATTTCTAAGAAATGACGAATTGGCGATATTACCAAGCTAGCGCTATTACCTGAACATACCTTATGCTCTTTCACAACATATACAAATCTGGCGAGATATCTACAAAATGGCTACTATTGAGCTCTGTTTCAGTAACAAAAACAAAGAATCTCAAATACTGTAGTGACTATACATTAATCAAGCTAATGTCACAATTATTGAAAACATTTTTAAAGGTGATCCAGACAAGAATATTTAGAAAGTGTGAAGCGGATATGAGTAATAGACAGTTTGGCTTTCGTAATCGCTTTGGAACAAGAGAACTGTATATACTTTTAGAACTCTTGCACAAAAATGTCGAGACCAACAAAATGTTCTTTACGTCGGTTTTATAGACTATGAGAAAGCTATCGGCAAAGTCGATAGATGAGAAAGCACTTGACAAAAATGATATTTCCAGAGTGTGCAATCTCTATTGAAACTATTAGGCTATGGTAACAGTTGGAAATTGCACGGATACGTTACAGATATGCAAAGGAGTGAGACAAGGCTGTGTACTTTCACCATTACTTCTTCTAAAGGTGGCTATCTTCTTGTGATGTTGGCGACTACATTGACCCATCTTATTCCATTCACATCAGCTCGAAATCGATCAGTTGACGTTGGACCAGTCCTAAATTGACCAGCCAGAATATACGTCTGTGTCCAGGGCCTTGTAGAATTAACTGTAGAAGTCTGTATTTATTATTACGCATACCTAATGAGGCCGAATTAAGCCAATTTTATGTTCTTTACGTTAAATTTACAAATACTCATTTTATGTTTTTTTGCCAATGATTTTTATAAATAAAACCAAAAAATTGGGGTAACATCAAATATCTTAGGTACATGACACTGTATGTTTTACCCGTATTTGCAACTTGTATGGTATGCAGGTATTCATTTTATAATGGTATGCCCATTCCTTTCCGTTGTTAAACTAATTTCTTTTCCATGGTTTAAAAGTTTTCTCTACGAACAAAATATTCTCACTATGTTCGATTTAGAGCAGTCTTTCAGTACTCTCTATGTCGTTTTAAATAACCTATAGATTTTATTCCTTATTTTAACGACTACTTCATTATCATTATAGGGTGCTTTCACAACTTTTAGTTAGTTTTTGTGCAATTTCGACATCGTTCATTACTTCCCACAGTTTAGTTCCAGGTATCCAGTCGTATAAATTTTTGAAAGTCACAAGCAAATTCCTTTTAAATAAAACAATAATTATAACTTTTCATTACAAACAATTAAATGATTATCATTTAATATTAGCAGAAGTCGTTTATGTTGAAACCTTAAATGGTTTCTTGAATGAAGGTATTAATAATAGCTATATAAAACAAATCTTATGTCGATTGTTTTTCCTGTTATATTAAAAGAAATATTAATTAGCAATGAAAAAGTGATCAAAACCTTTTGTGAAATGATATTAGTAATATTTAAGTAATCGTTAAAGAAGTAGGTATAACTTTCTCTTCTAATTGTTTTTGGTATCTAAAATAAACACTATCGTACATTATAAAAATATATAATAAAAACTATATTGCAAATAGATTTTTTTAGGAATTATCCGTTAAAATATAATCTAATTAGGTTTATTATCTTTTAATAAATTATTTATTGATTGGTATTTAGAAAGAAAACTAAAGATGGTCTTTATACTACTGACATTGCATTAAAGCTAAACCCACTTCTTATGCCATACAACAAAAGGTGAATTATCTGTTAGTGTTCTTAAGTGTTGACAGTACATGTAAATAGTAAAATTTTAATTCCTTTTGACGATTGAGCGCAAAATTCAACATATAAGTTTATAGTAATACATGTATGCATATACAGTGAGCACGTAAAGTTGGAATAAATTCTGTTCTGTTTGTATGGTACTATATATGTATATATATATATATATACATATATATTATCAACCCCCCTTTTATATATATATATATATATATATATATATATACATATATATGTATATATATATATATATATATATATATATATATATATATATATATATGTATATATATATATATGTATATATATATATATATATATATATATATATATATATATATATATATATATATATATATATATATATTTATATCTCTTCCATTAAACATTTTAGGATCCTTTGGTATTTATTCAATAATTGGCCAATTTTTATTATTTTTCATATTACTAATTCATATTACTAATTCCTTTATATTCTTCTGTGTCACACTTGTACCAAGACCCCCAACGAAGCTGGAATTGCAGACGCTGATCAAGGTTCTTGATATGTCGAGTATCTTAACGACGCTCGTAGTGCAGAGGTTGATCGATGACGTAAAATCAAATAAATAATATCTCCCTGTTCCTTATACAATATATTATTCTCTGTATGTACTTTAGCAGAATCTATTTCATTTCTCTTCTATCGCACTTTTATGGAATTTCAACTGTTCGACAACATCCGGATGATCATTCCTTCTGTCTTTTAAACTGTCCGTTTCTTTCCTGCTTCTTTGCTTCAGCTCCTTTCACGTATCTGAATTTGGTTAATCTGCTTGAAGAAGAGAACAACAAATACCTTCTGTAGCAGGTTGTGTCACCATTTGGAAACCTGCTTATTCGTGTTTGTCATTGCTGTTCGACAAAATAGCTTCTAGTGCTATTTTTGATGCATCTGTCCTTATAAAATAATAAACTTGCTTTCCTTTGATAAATCTGGGAATTCCATCATTGGGGGAGTTTGCTAACGATGCCTTAAAGTTATCAAAAGCTTTTTGGCATCCTGTTGTCCACTAGAACTTGAAATTTTCCCTCGATACTCTATCTTTATTTGACTCTAAAAAAATGGAAAAACTACATTTCGGAATTATTTGAAGAGGACAGAGCAGAACACTAGGTGTTACGTTAGGAATGTCCTACGGTTAATTTTCGCAAGAGACTCTTGGTTCCAAAAAAACTCAAAATTAAATTTCTATTACAGAAAAAATACTTTTGTATTAAAATACACAAATGTGTCTTTAAAGTTTTATTTAATTCAGTTTGCTTCGGTGGTAAAATTCGACTGACTATATCTACATAACCCAAATATTAATATTACGATATTCAATATTACGATACATTCCCAGACGAAAAAGTCATAAAATTTAATTGTCTTCACCAGCCCTCCGCTAGAGAGGCGATGCGCTGATTGAATGAATGATGAATTTTTTAAATAAACATATTAAATAGTTACTCGACTTTCTCCCTCCTTGAGAAATTTGAGATAATTTCTCAAAAAATACAAAGAGTCACGAAAAATTACGAAAATATCACTTGAATCGTAAAGGAGTTTTCACCGCCCGGCCACAACGCGTATATCTTTCATTTAAGTCGGGTGCTCTGCTTTTTACCACTCCCACATTCTTTTCACTTGGTTTTTCCTCAAACTGGAGTCGACCAACGTTCTCTTGGGGTAACCTCTCTGGAACCGTCTGACTTTCACAGGGTAGAAGTATTACCTTGGACATTCTCGCCAGTAGTAACTGTATCGACGACCTCCAACGGATAAAGCCTTTGTAATGGTCTCAGAAGTTGCCCTTGTGCAGTCGCAAGACGAACCAACCTTACCTGGTCATCCCTACCAGGCATAAGTTCAATAACTTTTCCTAAAGGCAACTGAAGACGCTTGATGTTGTCATTGCCGACTAAAACGACATCCCCGATAGACACTTTAGACACCTTCGGCTTCTTCGTTTCTGCTTTGAGTTGAGCCAGATTTTCAGCACGAAATCTTTTTCGCAAATGATTTCTCAACTCTTGTAAACGCCGTATTTTGCGTGAGAGAGAATTCTGCTCTAGCAAATCACATTCCGGCAACTTGTAACTGATTTGTTTCTTTAAAACCATACTTGAGGCCAACGCAGTTAACTCAGTAGGATCGTCCGAAAGATACGTTAACGGACGCGAGTTGACTATACTCTCACAATCACACAATAATGTCAATAAGTCTTCATAATTAAGAGATGCTCGACCTTAAACTTTTCGCAAAAGTCCTTTCACAATACCTACTAGTCGCTCCCAAAATCCACCTCACCATGTAGCTGTAGGGGGTTACAACGCCACTTAATACGTTGTGTAGAATTATATTCCGCGATAGTATTCCAGTCCAATTGCTTAAGCGCATTCTCGAATCCCATAAAATTTGTTCTTTTATACATTATTTTAAAATGAACCGCACAATCCGTCTACCCTCTAAAATCCAATATTTTTCGTGAAGCAAACTAAGTAGTCCTTGTGTGCCTACATGACAAGAGCTTTTGTGTAGGCTTAAAATTAACTTACGCACTATAAAATGTTCACCCAGAAGTAAGATAGGCAGACGAAAATCTTTCATGTCAAGTCTCTCAGTAACGCGAGTTTTTAAATGTATAAGTCCAAATTCATTGACAAACGTATTTAGCGAGGAAATTCGTTTCGTATCTGAACCGAACGCTTCGTTCTGCACTAGCTTTAATACAAATATTTCGGCTTTATCGATTTCCTCAGTAACCAATTCACCTGTACGTTTTTCGTTTGAATTTCTTGCATTATAACAAAATCGTAGCACCCAAGCTATCATTCTGAAAAGTTTTATGTACTGAGAAAAGTAATGCCAATCGTCAGATGTTATATTCAATAGTGACGAACCGGCTTTTTTCTTTTTCTCGGTACAGAGTTCCTCTTCATCCACTTCTAATTTCTGTTGGGGCCAATCATTTTCGTTTCTGTACAACCATTCCGAGCCCTCCCACTATCGAGAGTCGAACAAGTGCCGAACACCACAGCCTCTTGATGGAAGATCGGCAGGATTGAGAGAACCAGGTACATATTTCCAACACTCAGGATTATCTAAATTTCTAATCTCCTGAACTCTATTGAAAACAAAAACAGACCAGTCATCCTTACGTTGAATCCAAGAAAGAACAGTAGTGGAAAATCACTCCAAAAATAAGACTCACCATATTGAGAAAATTGTTTTTTTACTGACTGATAAAGTCTAACACTAATAGTGGCTGCCAACAGTTCCATCTGGGTATAGAAATCGTCTTCAAAGGGGCCACACGACTCTTAGCTGCTACAAGGAAAATTGAGACAACATCATTCCGAACAACTCTTAAAAATACTACAGCCGTATAAGCTTTCTTACTTGCATCTGAAAATATGTGGAAGCTCCAATGATCAGCTTCCATAACCCAATTTCTTCAGCCATATCATTCTCGACTGGAGCATCCCATCCCTGGCGCTTCTTCCAAAGTTTCTGTAGCAACAGTTTGGGGAACAGGGATACTGGACAGGTAAAACCAACAGGGTCAAATATACTCTGAGCTATGGAAAGCATCAGTCTCTTAGTTATGGGACGTTTCAATTCCATTCCTTGAAAAGTTTCACTATTAGTTTTCGGAGTGTCTCTTAAAGAGTTTCAGAGAAGACCAAGAACAGGGACAACTATTTTTGTATTACCAGAGACTTCCCACCCTCTTAAGTTCATCTTAGCTTCCTCCATAAGGGCGGTTGCTTCTGATACAAACACTCTCAACTCATTTTCATCAGTAATACTGGTCACACAATTATCCACATAAAACCCAGTCATAAGCTTTTCAATTGTGTTTTTATAATACGGATTATCATTACAACATTTCTTCAGCGCCTTTGTTAAATGAAACTCTATAGTGTCACCCAGAAGAAATGGACAACAATTGACTCCAAAAACAACTCTCTTGTGTCGAAATACAAATTTCTTTCCTTCATAGTTCACCCATAGGAACCTCAAAAAATCTCTGTCCTTTGAATGTATAGAAATTTGAAGAAAAGCCTTTCGAATATCCGACACAACTCCTACCTTTTGTTGTCTGAATCGTAATAGAACAGAAGGAATAAGTTCAATAAGATTAGGCCCTACCTCTAAACACTGATTTAAAGAAGGACAACCCTGTTCATGAAATGATGCGTCAATTACTGGCCTAATTTTTGTGGTTTCACTATTATTTTTAATAACGGACCTGTGAGATAAATAATGTACGCAATTATTCTCTTCGGGATTATTCACTATTTCAATCACACCCTCGTTCAAACACTCATTGAATATAAAGTTGTACGATTCAAACAAATTAGACCTTTTCAACTTATTTAAAGTATTATCTAACTTTCTTCTAGCGACAACTAAATTATCTGAAATTAAAGGATGCTCGTTCAACCAAGGTAACATAACTTCATACCTGCCTTCGCTGTCACATCGTATAGTCTCATAAAAAAAATTCTTAGCCTCTTTGGCCGTCACCTCTCGTGTCATTTTCTCTACAGTGTCAGTTATCCCAATAACAGACTTTCGCTACAGAAGAATTATCAACAAACAACGAAAATGTAATCATATTTGTACTAAAATTAGAAGCAACTACCGGCACTTTGCCCATAAGAGTCCAACCTAACAAAGTTTCAACTGCTACAAGACCACACAGTAACTGACATTTCCTCCCTGTATACAATTTGCCTACAATATCAGTTCCAAACAAAATCTCACTTGGTGCTGTCTTTCCGACACCGCTGATTGAAATATTCATGTCACTGAGCTCCTCAATCCAAGGGCCGTCATAAATAGAAGAGATATCTACACAAATTTTTGGTTGATCTAAGGCATCAAATAAACAAGCGTAGGTTCCTTCACACGCAGTTTGTACAATTTATGTCGTTGTTCAGAAATGCTTCTACCGCCAAATAATGCATGTACAATCTTTTCCGTTCCCTTAGCAGAAAAACCCATTTTTTCTGCGGTACTTTGTAAAATATATGCCGCTGCGATCCAACGTCAATAAGTGCCCTTACTTGTTTAGTACCATGTGCACTTCTTATGTTTATTCGCAGAGTTTGTAAAAAAACCTGTGTATTATTTAAATTAGCAAGCGTCTGATCCTCAGTTATATTTTCTTCCGAACAGGTAGTACTTGAGGTCGATGTATCAATTTTATTAACAGGCAAATTAGGGCACATCAAAACAGCATGTGATTTACAACATAATATATAGTTCAAACGTCCTCTACACTTTTTAGAAGAATGTCCTACTTTCAGACATCGAAAACAGGCTTTCTTTTCTGATAATGTTCAACGTTTCTGCTCCATAGTAAATTTTTGTGCTTTAAAACAATTTGTACTGTCATGCTGCCCTTCACAAAATACACACCTGTAAACCTCATAATTTACTAACCCAGCAGCGGTCGCTAAGGGCTGATCAGTTCCTTGCTTAGGTAATTTTACATTTTTCTTGGCAACGAGACAATTGAATTTATATTTATTTTCAGTCGGTAAACCAAAACCTTCCGTTGCCAAATCAATTTTTTGTTCATTTTGAACTTCACTCTGTAAAAAGCTCATTAGCCCACTCAATCTTGTTTCTAAAGTTGTAAGTTCTGCAATCTCTGCGATATTTTCCATGGACACGGAGACATAAGGCCTTAAAACCTGTGAAGATTATGCCATAGTCGAATCATATCTTCTGGCAAACATGACTCAATAAGAGGATACAATATCGCCGCATACTTGTCAGCAGTTATGCCTAAGGTCTCAAGTGAACGAAGTTGACTTTCAATCATATCATAAAGAGCAGAACTATTACAAGAACTACTAAAAACTTGACTCAAAATTAACTTTAAGAGCTCTCTAATGTAAACTTCAATCTAGAGATCCTCTCTGCTAAACCTAGACTGCAAACTCTGAATAATTTTTGAGTAATCATTGGTTATTGCAGTAAAACTCTTCACTAATCGTCTGACCTTACTAGACTCTACAGTGGCTTGTCTCAAATAAGCTATCTTATCAGTCAAATTAATCGTTGGATCGTCATGCACTGCTTTGAACTGTGACCAAAAAGGAAGCCAATCTTTTAAGTCTCCATTAAATTTTTTGATTGGAGGTAATTTACGTTCACGCTTACCTTTTATACTTGATGATTCTGAACTTACTGAACCTGCTCTGTCATCATATTTGTAGTTAAGTTCAAAGTACCTTGCACTATATTTATCTTTTGCCTCCATCTCACTGATTAACTCTTCTTCGGAAGCTTCTTCCAATATATTTTCAAGTACCGCACTTTACAGTTCACAAAGCTCATTGTACTTTACTTGTAAAAGTTCCCACTGTACGCTAATTTTCTGCCAGGGTCGAGTGTCCACCGGTTCAGCTAAAAAATTGTCCAAAACAGTAGCAACTTTCGTAAATACACTACGAAGTACCGTTCTGCGTTTTTTTATCTGATTCCATTTTTCGCTTAAAAAGGTTAACTTTGGCCGAGCCTCACAACAAAACCAAATTATTCGCCAGAAAAAAGTTTGCACTAAAATAAGCGAAAATAACTAACTTTTAAGCACATCCGTATATAAGTCCTGTCACGGTCGCCAAATATTACGTTAGGTAGGAATGTCCTACGGTTAATTTTTGCAAGAGACTCCTGGTACGAATAAATACAAAATTAAATTTCTATTACAAAAAAATTACTTTTGTATTAAAATACACAAATGTGACTTTAAAATTTTATTTAATTCAGTTTGCTTCGGTGGTAAAATTCGACTGACTATATGTACATAACCCAAATATTAATATTACGATATTCAATATAACGAAACATTCTCAGACGAAAAAGTCATAAAATTGAATTGTCTTCACCAGCCCTCGGCTAGAGAGGCGATGCGCTGATTAGGGAATTTTTTAAATAGTTACTCGACACTAGGCAACGATTGCCATAACAGGTTCATCTATAACAGACAGTTAGGTTAAATGGACAATACAAAAGTTAAAAAATAGAAAAGCACTTCCTGCTGTAATATTAAAAATTTTGGGAGAAAATGGAATTAAAGTATTGTGTGGTTTCTTTAACAGCATTTATGACAGTGTGATATTATCAACTAATTGGCTTGAGTCGACATTTGTCACAGTATTAAAGAAACATCGTGCAAATACATGTAGTGATTATCGGACACTAAGTCTGATGAGTTGTGTTTTGAAGATCTTCCTGAGAGTCATACATATCAGAAGATGTACGATATTAGAGGAGAGAGTTAGCAATCCTCAGTGGCTTAGCAAGGCTAAGGCGGGCCCTAGGCAACATTGTAATTCTGGGCCCATTTTTAAGTTATGACACATACTTTGAGTTTGGTAGATTGCTTTCAAAGCATATAGTCGGTATGTAGTTCTCTTTAGTTATCGGATTCCAAGAAAAAAACTGGAGAAAATAATATACATGTAAAAAAATTATATAAACATAATTTACTAAAAACAATCAAACATAAACATAATTTATTAAAACAAACAATAATACTTAAAAAAATATACCCAGATTATACTGCCATTTTTCACACTTTTAATTCTGCAAACTCATCAATTAGTTTGTCATAATTATTAGAGCTATTTAATAGCTCTTTCTCGATATAAAGTATTAATAAACTATTTAATTTTAATTTAACTGTTGAATTGCGGATGATAAATTTTTTTTATTCTGACTATTACTGAGCATTATCTTTCACCGCTTGCATTGCTTATTGGAACGGCTACAAAATTCTCAGAACTGTGTTTAAATTTTATGTTTCAATAATATTAATTCTTCTAGGTTTAAATCGTGTTCGTAAACTTTTAATTCCTCTTTTGAAGAGTCACTAAGATCACTTTTAGACAAAATTCTTTGCCACTGTATTCTTATTTCATTTTCTGTAATTTCATCATGAAATAGTTTTCGTATTTTTTACCGCTTTTTATCATTAGTATATGCAATATCTTTAACTTTTTCTGCTTCTTTTTTTAAATTGTCAAATAATTATCTCAACAGTTGTTATGAAATCTATCAATGAATCATATATTAAAACTGCTCGATTTAGGGATTGGTCTTTTTATTTGGGAGTCTTGATTGAAGCATTTATTCTCTCTAAAATCTTTTCTCATTAAGTAACAGTACATATTTAAATGCATTAAGTTTTTTATATAAACCGGCAGCTTCGGAACTAGTTAATGGTTTTTAATCTGTCTTTGAGGAAACATGACATAAACAGTGTTTAATTTGTTCATAATTTTCCTTTAAGGATTTCACAGAATCGGAACGAGCAGACCACCTGGTGTATTCCGCCTACTTATGTGTAGAACTTAAAAAAAATACGTACAATTCTTGAACAATATTAAAAAAGTGGTAATTTATATGCAAATTTTGGTAGCCGTGTTTCCAATTAAATTTAATGAATAATTTGTGCGTGGTAAAAATATGTTGTTTAATTCTATCTAATTCTATCTATCTTGTCTAATTCTATATTAAACGCATTATCATAACTCCTCGACAGTTAGTGATGTCTAAAACCAGTTAATTAGAAATTTTAAAATAACTTTTTCCAAGTTTTCACCAGTATGAGAAAATATAGGTAGAAATCCCAAAAATCTTTCTTTTATACCTCTTGTCGAAGAACATAGCGAATAATGACAGTTAGCTGATCTACGTGAGATATATCAGGTGTCGAATCATAATTAGAGAGTAAAATTTGGCTTCCTTTATTTCGTTTACTATTGTCAGTTGTAAATATTTCGATATAATAGAAATAAATTCATCAACTATTGTTGACAACAAATTGTTTATAGTACCGGTGCCGCAGTTTGGACATATTTTAATGTGTTTTTGCAAAATGGATCAAACTTTGATAAATATTCCAAAGCACTAATATAATTATATAGGTGAAAATAATGAGAAGAAATAAATTTGATTCTCAATACCACGCGTTTAAGTATTTCCTCCAATTTTTTTTTTCATTTATCATTTGTTTTTCCAGTTCAGTTTCAATGCTTATGGTAAATTTCGATCTTCTTATAAAAATTAAAATTGAGTTAATATAGTCACTGGAGTTTTCATACTCTTGACAATTTTTTATGTACATTTTTCCGATCATTCGTTTCTTTTGTCATTAGCGTTGTTTGCTTGGAAAATAATGTCCAGACGTAACAGTGCAATAAGCTGTTAATTCAGTATAAGCCAACCAATCTCTTTTAACTTTTTCCTAGCTATTAATTGTTTATTATTTGTAATAATGCAATATCATTTACAAAACTGTTAGCTTAATCATTACTTTGGGATGGTTTTAATTTATATTTTCTCATTTTGTTTCATCTTTCCAATCGAAATTGCTTGTTTTTTCTTGCTGGTCTTCTTGCAGAGTGGATTCGGACGCAAATAATATTTCTGGAGTTTAAGCAGGCGAAATTTGTGAAAATGATGAGGATTATTGTAATTGTTCAATGATCCCATGTCCAATGATCTTTTTATTTGTTTTGTCACTTTATCTCGATCTGCTTTTCGTTTTCTTTTTACAATTCCACTTAAATGTTTATAGCAACTTATTTGAAAGACTACGTATTAAAAAGAAAAAAGAAAATAATCTTCAATTAAATTGATTTTTACCCAATAGCACAATTACAAACAAAATCACAATTTATGGTATTTTATATTATATATAATTTTAATTAAATAATGTTAGACTTTGATAAAAACTATGTATTAACTATGAATCCAAAACAATCTATTTGCAATCAAGTTCGGGTACTTAATTGGACAATTTTCAATCAAAACTCACATAATATGCAATACGTAACGTTCATGAGACACTGATTTTAAATAGCTGTGTGTGACATTTTAAACACGTTTGACTTTTTAAACAACATTTTAATCAACGATTCGGTATAATTTGGAAACTTTTTAGCAATAAATATGAATTTCACGTTTTTCTGCTAAATAAAAATAAAAATTAAAAAATTAAAAATATAATTTTTGGGCTCCTAAAACTACGAGTCCTAGGTACGTGCCTAGGTTGCCTAGGCCTTAATTTGCCGCTGGCAATACTCAATTCGAATTAAGGAATGTCTTGGGTACGAGAGAAGCCTTGTTCAGTATTCATGAACTGATATAGAGATGTAGAGATATAAATCAAAACATATACATCTGTGCAATCGATTTCGAAAAGACTTTTGCCAAGGTCCAATATAACAAAATGCTAGAAATATTGAATACAGCTAAATTGGACGATAAAGATTTACGAATATTTACAAATCTATAGTGTAATAATCCTAACAAGTGGCAAGAAAAAAAGTTTAACAAGAAGTGTCGAATGAAATAAATAGATATAAATAGACGAGTGGGACAAGGCTGTATACTCTTGCCTTTGCTCTTTAACTTGTACTTAGAGGAAATATTCAAGGATGCCTTAATAACGACAACAGAAGGTATTATTGTGAATGGTGTAACCGTGAATAATATTAGATTTCGTCGACTATAGGTACTCACGATAAAAACTGAACGTTAAAGAAACTAAATACATGATAAAAAAATTTACAGTGATGTGAAAAACTTCCAGTGTAAAATGGTATATTTTTAAAATTATTTTTCTAAAAAATTAAAATTTTCCAAACGAAGTACAATTTCAGAATGTTTTCAATGTTATCCGACCATCATTAGGGAACACATAGTTATCAATTGAAGCTAGTCACTTAAAAATGTGTAATAACCTTTTGATTATATATTAATGTATTAATTATTTTGTATTCAAAATTAAAATTGAAGTGAGATGAGGTGGTTGATAAAAGATTTAATGTTAAGGGAATACACTGAACCCTATTCAGTGAGACTTTTCTCCTTAAGTTATAAGTTGAGTCTACCTATCACAAAACCACCCACATATATGTTTAAACAAGATCATCACCTTTTCATCCTTTCCATCCCTCATATTATTTTACTTATCCATATAGCTCCCTCGGCACCCCAGCCTCCTGTAGAGACTTTTCTCTTCTCAACAACTTTTTAAAATTACTCATTCTCCCCTTTTTTACTTAAATTTAACAGAGCCACCTACAAACATTCTACTTTTGCAGTTCTTACATATCTTGTCAATATACAACAACAGTTAATTAACTCTATCTACCCACTTTAAGCTCATGAACTTATAACTTATCCTTTTATATTTCTCATGTACCTAGTGTTGCTTTATAACAGATATGGCCTCTTCTTCTTAAGTTATAAGCCGAGTAACGTATGATCAACGTATTATAAAACCACGTTTCAACCATCAATTTCTAATCGTCTCACATAGTTGTTAACATAAAACAACTAACCAACTTTATCCGATAACACATAATAAGTTATTTATGTTCATGAAGTTGTAACTTGAGAATTCTTTTATATTTACCAGGTACCCAATGTTGTATTTTAACATATAGGGCCTTCTATGCTCAAGATATAAGTTATATACCTCATGAACACCACATTACAAAAGTATTTTATTATAGTCACTTAATATCATTTTCAAAAAATATTTTTCCTATTTCACCCATCAACAATAAAGTCTCAAGCATCCAACTTCCCACATATGTCTATTCTGCATTTTCCAGGTACCAAATGTTGCAAAACATAAAGGGCCTTTTATTAGAATCCTGATTTCACACCAATTCATTGGACCTATGTATAGTTGGTTGCCTATCAGTACCCACACAATCAGTACCCACACTTCAACACAATTCATTCCACATACATCAATCAATAAAACACTTTTCTCCAGGTTTTTAACATAAATTCAGGACAAATTCACAATTTAATACTACAACATTGATGGTTGCTACTGTTAAATTATTTTAACTTTAACTTATTCAAATTTTTAAATATTAATGGCTTCTGTCATATTTAGACACATACATTAACTTACAATGACTGCTTTGTTCAAACTTCTGACCTAACATGTCAATTTTGTCATTCAAATCAGTTGCTATCATCAAGTCTCCTATCAAGTAGACACTTCGTCTCAGGACCAGCAACCTCATGTGGAGTCATACGTCGCCATGTTATCATATCCACTGGTAACTCTAACATCTTAAAATATAATATCAAATAATGTAAACCAAATTGTAACAGATAAATTTTAACGGGTTTTTACCCTGATATTTAGTGGCTCAAAACATGTACACCTAGTAAGTATTAACCACATTTTGTATTAACCTTGGTCAAAATTTTAACTTCATGTTCTTTTTAATTAAAGTGGTTATATACTTTTTAGGACACTGATGATGGAACATGGTTTCCGAAAACGTTTTGTCTTCATGACATAGCCCGTTTGGGTTTTTAATTTATATATACCTTTTATAAAGGATTTTTACTTAAATTTTTTGTGATACATGGTATACAGCCAGCTACAGGAACCTAATTTCTTTGTGGAAATCAATTAAATGAATTATCTGGTAGCGATACACTCGACAAAAACTTAGAATCCGACAAAAACTCGTATTATGACAAACAACGTTTATTAAATCAATTAACAAATAGATTTAAACCTAACGATTTCGGACAGTTTCATGTTTTTGTTGAACATTTAGAATTAAATATTGGGAGATTACATCCAATGAAATTGGGTAAAGTTAATAAATTTAAAAAAGTATGATAAAAACATTATTGAAATTAGTACGGTTGGTCGCAATAGTATAAAAATCGAATTAAATTCGGGTAGTATTGCTAATAAATTAGTTAAAGATCCATTCTTTGAAAAGAATAATTTACTTGCATATATTCCGGGGCATCTTATAGAAAAACGCAGGTTAGTTCGTTCAGTTAATACTTCCTACAGCGAGGAGGCCCTCCTAAAAATGATTAACTCTAGTGTACCTATTAAAAAAGTAAAACGCATGACTAGAGTTAACCAAAAAGATAACAATACGGTACGTGTTCCTCGTCAAATGATCATTGTTACGTTTGAAGGAAAACTCATTCACCAATTTATTTATATTAATAAAGTTAGATGCCCTGTAGAAACTTATATTAATCCAGTTATGCAATGTTTTCGTTGTCTCCGATACGGCCATTCCGGCTCACAGTGTAGGGGAAAGAAAAGGTGTAGAAATTGTGGGTCAGAAAATGAATCTGTGTGCAAAGATGCAATATTTTTTATGTTTATTACAAAAATAATAGTCACAATTCCACTTATAAGGAGTGTCCAGAATTTAAAAAGCAAACTAGAATCAAGGAAGCAATGTCTAGTTTGAATATATCTTTCAAAGAAGCTGAAAAAATTATTAACAATCCGGCCTATTCTAGCCTCATACAAAAAAAATAAATTTGCTTCGTTGATTTGAATTTGCTAATTGATTCAGTTATAGAATTTCCTGCTTTAAAAACTTCCACAGCACAACATCTTGTCTGTAATACTTCTTTTATATCGAACGTTAATCAACACAAAAAAAAAGAAAAACTAGTGATTCTTTTCCCAATTTCCCGCCCATTAGACGAGAACATAATACTAGCTTTTGTGCAGGACCGGTCTTCCAGTTTGGAAAAGAGCTGCAAAATGATTTTTCAACACTTAAAAATCAATTAATTACCATGTTTAACAAGTTTTTTTCAACAATTTTCACAGAATCCATTATCAAATAGTAGTTTAAATTTTGAAGATACAGAGTTTGAAAATAAAATTAAAAATATTGTTAATAATATATTTAAAACTTAACAAAACAAAAAAACCTCAAATATGTCCTTTAAACAAAATCTTAAGATTATTCAGTGGAACGCTAGAACCAACAAAAATTCTTTTTACCACATTTTGATGGAGGGAAAGTTTGATATTGTAATAATTTCTGAAACATGGTATAAGCCTACTAATAACATTAAGTTTAATAACATTAACGTCATTGCAGTTAATAGAGATAAAGGTTATGGGGAGTAGACAAGACTTCATAAATTTATTTAGTCTAATAAAACATGATTGCATAATACGCGGCGACTTTAATGCCCATCACGGCATGTGGGGATCACCTACATGCTCACATGATAGCAGAGTTTTGGTGGATGCTTTAGATCATTTTTCAAACTTGATTGTTATAAACGGTGGATCTGCTACAAGGATTTCCCCTTCTGGCCAGGCTAAATCTGCCATAGATCTCACAATTGCTTCATCTAAGGTATGTCCTACACTTGGTTGGTCTGTTAGTTGGGATACGTATGGATCAGACCATTACCTAATCAGTATTACGCTTAATAACTATTATTACAATGATGCAATCACGCCCCCATTATATAGATGGTCTATGAATGAAGCAAATTGGACCTTGTATACAGCTGAAATAGAGGAACCATTTTCCATGTCACCAAACTGCATCGATCCAACGGTATGTGTATATTTTTAATGAAACAGATTACGAATGCTGCGAACAAAGCTTGCAAAATTCTAAGACCATCCTCAAATATATCATTCAAATCACCTAAATGGTGGGACGAGGAGTGCCGTGAGATATCGAATAAGAGAAAAATTGCAAGCAAAAAGTACAAACAAAACATGTGTCTGGCAAATTTTGTTGAATATCAAAAAATAAATGGTAAATATAAACGAACCTTTAAACAGAAATGCAGAAACAGTTGGGACAACTTCTGTCTCAATCTAAACAGACAAGCTCATCCAACTGAAATATGGGATAGAATTAAAAAAAATAAAAATCTGTATTTACACGACGAAAATATCGTTGAAAATTTGTTTCATAAAATAGCTCCTTGCTATATTCCTTCTCCAATATATCCCACTGACGATCAATTCAAATCACATTTTTTGTCATCTACTAGGTATTAGTATCAATGAACTAACTGCTAATATCAAGTATTCTAAGAGATCCTCCCGTGGGATTGATGGTATCAATTATCTTATGATATATAACTTACCTACAATAATAGCACTTCAATTTTTCCGTGATGTTTTAACAATATTCTAATTAAAGTTGATAACTGTAATTATTTGAAGCAGTGTCTTGTAATACCTATCCCAAAAGCTAATGATACCAATGTCCTAAGACCGATATCTCTTATGTCATGTATACCTATTAAAAACATTTGAACGAATCATGAAAAATCGATTAGAATGGTGAATGGAAAGTAACAACCTTTACCCAGACGGTCAGTTTGAGTTTCGTAGAGGGAGAGGTACTATCGATTGCATTTCACACTTAGCAACCGGTATCCAGTTAACTTTTTCTGAAAACCAATATATAGTTGCTTTATTTGTGGACATTTCTGGTGCATATGGTAACATTATTCTCGACCTTCTGCTTGGTCAACTTGGTAAATTAGTAGTGCCTAGCAAATGTGCTTATGTTCTGGTCAATCTATTTACAAATAGACAAGTCCATATTCGTTTAAATAATTCACTGATTGGCCCAAGGATAGTTAACAAAATGTTACCTCAGGGCTCAGTTCTTAGTCCCTTACTATTTAACTTGTATTCATTAAACTTACATACTATGGGAAAGCAGCGTAACATTTTAAAATATGCTGATGACTTCTGTTTCTATGTTGAGAAAAAAACTTTTCAACAATGTATTAATGCCCTTAAAGTAAATACGTCTTATTGCAAAAAGTATTTTGATAGTCATGGACTTGACATCTCACCTAAGAAGTCAGTTGTAGTATTTTTTTCGAGACACAAGTTACCAAAAGTTAGTACGTTAAAATTCTCTCAGCTGGAAATTCCTGTATATAACAGTTTTATATACCTAGGTGTTACCTAGGACTTGACATCTCACCTAAGAAGTCAGTTGTAGTATTTTTTTCGAGACACAAGTTACCAAAAGTTAGTACGTTAAAATTCTCTCAGCTGGAAATTCCCGTATATAACAGTTTTATATACCTAGGTGTTACCTTGGATTCAAAATTAACCTGGAATGAGCATATCAATAATTGCATTACCAAATGTGAAAAAAGCCTTAATATCCTTAAGGCCGTTAATCGATGCGATTGGGGAGCAGACCCGAAAATAAACTTATTATTTTACAGAGCATATATACCAGATCAATTTTGGACTATGGAAGCTTTTTTTCTATGGATAAGCGACAAAATCTCGTTTGATTAAATTGGATCGGATACAATACAAAACTTTAAGGTTAGTCCTAGGAGCTCTCAAATCTACTCCCACACCAGCTCTTTTGGCAGAATGTAACGAGCCACCTTTACATTTAAGACGTCTATTTTTGGCAGAAAAATTTATTCATAAATGCCAGTTTAATAATCAATACAGCTTATTACAAAAAAATCTTGTCTCTCTGTTGAAAATCTAACAAACAAATGGTGGGAAAATAAAAACTCTCCAACTCTGACTGTTGCTTTTCCCAATTAATCACAATATGCATTCAATGGAGAAGGGATTCCATTCTTTGGCTCCAATTATGACATACTATATGAATATAAACCTGCTGTAGTAATTCCTTCATCTATTTCATTTGTTAATGAAGATTTAGTAGTACAGAACAAGCTGGAAGACTGTAACCATTCTTGTAAAATTTATACCGATGGCTCAAAATCACCTGCTGGTGTTTGCTGTGCCATTTGCATAGAAAATATTCAAGATTATTTTCAGTACAAATTAAAATTAGATTGCTCAATATTCACAGCTGAATTGGTAGCCATTGCCAAGGCGTTGGATTGGATAATTAATAGCACATTATATTTCGAACGATATATAATTTTATCTGACTCACAGTCCGTCCTCCTTGTATTAAGACACTTCTCTAAACAGAATTATTAACTTTGTGTGGGTTAAAGGGCACTCTAATATTCCAGGCAATGAAAAAGTAGACCATTTGGCTAAAGACGCTACTTTAGTGGGTATAGAATACAACGAGTTGCGCAAGTGGAATTTAGTTTCAGCTAGGAAGAAACATGTTAGACTTAATTGGGAAATTGAGTGGCAATCATTTACTCACAGTAGCAAAAATACATACTGCAGTATATATCCAACTCTTCCATCTTCCATCTCTCGGAAAATCTATACTATGTGCGTTAGATGACTTTTTGGACTTGCTACAGTAAACGCTTACCTATATAAAAAAAACTTTCCGAAACTGATATAGGTGAATGTAATAGCAGTTATGACGACCTTAACAACTGGATATTTCAATGTCGGTATAATCAAGAAGCCATAAAATTTTTATTTCAAGCCATCTCCCAACAAAAAATCATACCGCCGCAGAACGTTGCTTCTATTCTCTATTTAGGTAGTCGAAATCCAACTATTAGATCGATTTTATGAGAATTTTTCAAACGTACCAAACGGAAAATCTAAACTGCCTTTTTCAGTGTTGTATGAATCTGAAATGGTAGGACGTTAGGTAGTATTTCCCATTGTCTTTCCTTTTATGTCATTTACCTTTAACCGTTGTCTGTATTGTTTGTGTAAAAAAAAAGTTACTATGAAGGGCACCTTAGCGTGAAGCGTGTGTTTCTGTTCAATCCTTTTTGTATAGTCACCTAATAGTGTTTTCAATGGGAATGTTAGGAAAGTGAGTTAAACGAACGGTTAGGAAATTGTCAGAAATGAATTTAAAGGAAGTGTATGAGTTAATTGTTTTTACGTATCCAACCAATTGTCTGGCTAAACAGGTAAAACAATTTTTTTCTATAAATAGGTATCCATCATATATAATTTTTTTATGTAATACTAAAATTACAATATAAGTTTCTCCCTTATTAGCAAAAATTGCAGTTATTAATATTATCTTAAAATTTAACGTGCTCGTGCTAATACAAGCCTAAAAAAGTTATTAGTTAATAGCTAATGGTCCTATAGTTGCCTCTGGCTGAATAATAAGAATATAATCGGCTGCTGCTGGTAATTTAGCAAATCCGACGAATCATGTCTTAGAAAGTAGACGAAGAGTCGATGGCACTATCTGAACAAAGCAGCTGTGTACGGTGTATCCACAAATTAAGCGATGTACCTACGCGATGAGCAGTCGATGAACATTCACCAATTTTTGTCTTCTTAGAAAACGGATGGAACTTAAGTATTATGTGTTCATTACTGGACACGTGTTTTATAGCATATGCTTTTTTTACCAGAAAAAAGAGATGGAATTAACGTGATCATCTACAGGAAAGTAAGAACAAGTGTAGATTTCCCTACATTTCTAAAAATTTAGTCTTTGATTGTGGATTTTAGAAAATATTATTTACTGACGATCATAATATATATTTTATTTTAATCTGGCAATTAAAATAAAATAAACTTTTTAGAAAAAACCAGAACTTATTTTGTTATTAATAACGTATTATCAGTGATTGTGAGTACTTCTTGTTCGTTATAATCTATCATATTATTAATATTAAATCTATCCGATCTAATAATTTGAGTTTTATTTAATATCGGTTATCCGTTACCTACATCTATTACATGACAAATAGGGCATAAGAATGAAGAGTCGTAAAAAAAGTTAAAGATTTAAGAAATATTCAAATTTATTAGACGAGAAGAAAAAAGGACGTTTAGAAGGAAAAAGAAAGAGTCATACAAAAACGCTCTAAACGAGATTGTTAACCGCCACAATAGAAAAGACTCGCGAAAATTCTACCAGAAGATAAACAGCTGCAGAAAAGAATTCAAACCCAGAATAACAGCATGTAAAGACAGAGATGGTTCCATAATTAGTGACAAAGAACAGATACTAAACAGGTGGGCGAATCATTTTATAGAACTGCTTAGCGATAGTCGTGAAGAAGACCAAATAGAAATTACTTTGCCTGAAATGGATGAAAACGCTCAAGGGGCGCCTCCCACCGAAGAATAAATTAGAGAAGCCATTTTAAAACTGAAAAACAACAAAGCTCCCGGTTTGGACAATCTTCCTGCCGAACTCTTTAAGAATGGTGGTGACACCCTTTTTAAACACATGTATAAATTAGTAACCAAAATCTGGCAATGGAAGGAAACGCCCGCGGACTGGAAACTAGGTGTAATGCACCCTCTTCACAAAAAGGGAGATATGATGGTGTGTGATAATTATAGGGGCATCACCCTACTTAACGTGGCATATAAAGTATTGTCCAACGTATTGTACAGAAGATTGATCCCATATGCTGAACAAATAGTGGGGAACTACCAGTACGGCTTCCGACCCAATAAATCAACAACGGATCAAATCTTCATAGTCAGGCAGATTCTTGAGAAAACGCTTGAGTTCGGAGTTGACACCCACCACATATTCGTGGATTTCAAAGCCGCATACGACTCAGTCAACAGACAAAAACTTCTACAGGCTATGGTGGAATTCCAAATGCCGCTTCATCTTGTTCAACTAACGGAACTTACACTCACAGGAGTAGAGAGTGTAGTCAGAATCCAAAACGACTTTTCCAGACCCTTCCATTGTAAAAATGGACTGAGACAGGGAGATGGACTGTCGTGTATCTTATTTAACCTTGCACTAGAAAAAGTAATTCGAGAGTGCCATATTAATACGAATGGCACCATCTTTAATATATCTGTACAAGTGGTCGGATATTCAGATGACATAGATATTATTGCTAGGTCCACAGAATCTCTGATCGAAGCATTTCGATCACTAAGGGCGTCTGAACTTAGAATGGGATTAAAAATAAACGCACAGAAAACTAAGTATATGTATTGTACTAGATCTGGCAACCAGATACCTAGACTGTTAATTGATGATCTGGAACTGGAAGGTGTGGACACCTTCGTCTACCTGGGCTCGCTGCTGACCAAAGACAACAGTGTCAGCAAAGAAATTAGAAGAAGAATAGTGCTTGCCAATAAGGGCTATTATGGCTTGAGAAAACATATGGCCCCAAAACTACCCAGAAAAATTAAAGTTACCATATATAAAACACTAATAAAGCCAGTGAAACGTGGTCACTTACCCAGAACGACCAAAGAAAAATATATCGAGGAATCCAAGAACAGGGTTTGTGGCGTAGGCGCTACAACTTTGAGTTATATAGAAATTTTGAGGAACCTGACGTTGTAAAATATATTAAATTAGCACGCCTTCGATGGGTAGGACATGTAATTAGGCGAGATGAAGATGCAACGTTCAGAAAAATTTTCGACCGAAGACGACCAGTGGGAAGACGAGCCAGATGAAGACCAAAACTTAGGTCTCAAGATAACATAGAGGATGGTGCAAAATCTATCGGAGTTAAAGCATGGAGAAGAGTTGCCAGAGACAGGGGCGAATAAAAGATTGTTCTGAAGAAGGCTTTGGCTCATAACGAGCTGTAATGCCACTGATGACGATGATGATTCAAATTTATTATTGCCAGTAACTTTTAACTCTACAGCTTTCAGCACTGAAATAATTAATACCAAGATACAATTTTTAGACATACACAGTTATCTGTAAAAATAAAAAGGAGCTTGACAAAATCAGTAATTTTAAACTCATGGGTGTCATGTGTATAGAATATGCCCCCTATGTCTATGACAGTCAAGGGCAAGATTTGTTGATACTAATTAAGTATGATCATGATGGTTTAATACCTTTCTTTCTTTCTTTAAACGCGTCTGATTTTTTCCAACCTAATTTCACTACGTATGTTTTATTAAGTTCAGTTCTATGATCCCTTGAGGGTGACAAGGACCTTTAGGCTCAACTTTAAACTTTTGAAGACTACGTTGAACTACACTTCTAAAATCAAATTGTGAGATTGCTCTGTCGTATTTTCTTTTTCAGAATCAAGCATTATGCATTGGCGTATCCGGAACACAAGTATAAAATGGCCACCACAATTTTTTGCCCTCGATTGTTGATACCGCCGTATAACAAGAAATATTGTTTAAGCATGTTCGGTAGGGTTGGGATTTTTACCACTATAAAGAGACATCAGTAGGGTTTAAGATACTTATTTGCGAATACACTGTTTGCAGCCAAGTTTATCACAATATTCGACTATAGATTCATCAAAACTAATACGTTACACAGGTCCTAAAGCACTAAAACCTTTTTTGCTACAGTGTCATGAGCAATTTTAGCTTCCACATTTTATCCACAGTGAAATCTATATTATTAGCAGAGCAAGGAGAAAATGTAGATATACTCAAAGACCAACCACACCTTATCGCTCTGTAAATAAACTCGTTTTGAAAATGCCTCTGGTAGTCGTAGTAGTTCGGTTTATATGCCACTCTATTAGGCCCAGGCAACAAATATATTGCTAAAACATATAAAGCTTTTTACTGGGAACAGCAAAAAATCTGGATAACGTTTATAAGACGCATATTTTAGAGTAAAGAAGCAAATAAGCTCAGCAAATTCTAATTAAATATCGTTAAAAAAATTTCGTACCGACGCATTTCGCAATATCTTATTAAGATGAACTGGGAAAAGAAAGTGAGATATAACAGTTGAATATTGACACAAAAAACATTCCGATTAAATATAATTATGACTTATTTCCTTGTATGTTTTATAAGATAAGCTAGAAAAACAATGTGAGGTTGACTCTTATCATCGCTACTCCGTCACGTTTTAATGGTTGACTTCTTAGTTGTCTAGTTCATCTTTTTAAATTCCCGTTAATGTCTTGTTGACTTGATAAATTGTCATTGAGGCCTCCACCATCATCTCCAGCATCCTCATTTGTGATAGTGTTTGCACCCAGGGGTTCTATAAATATCTCTGACACATCTTAATTAATACTTTCAAAGAAAGCATCGGCTTTTTCAAGAGTTATACTACTGAAAAGCCAAAAACTCAATTTTAGCACAAGCTTTACATTATCGTCTCGCATGTTTTTATCCGTAGTTCCTCTTGAATTTGATCGGGTATTGTTTAGTTAGTTAATGTACTAAGTTGTGACCTTATCCAAACATTTCTGAGTTGTTTGTATTTGTCCCATAAGAAGTTGGAAATATTACATTTTTAATTGTTTGAAGAATAAATAAGGACTTTTGGTTATGAACATTCATTCTGTGCGATTGGTATTGTTTGTTTTTCGTGAATTTTTGAGGAAAGAATATCAAAGGATTAAGATATTTACTATACATGTTCATATTTTAAGGCTATGTCATGATTTGGTTAAAACTTTAATTATTTTTTACTGTATTTCAAGGTATTTTGTTGTTGTTTTTATCAGGATTATTACAAAATTATTCAATAAATCATTGAATTTATTTATGAAATTAAAAAATATTTAAATTAATGTTTTAATCTTTTCTAAGTCCTAGTGATTGCATCCCCTAAAAGACTAAATCTATTAGTTTTGTCGTAGTTTAAATAGTTAATAGTAGTTTTGTTGTCATTACTGAAAAATTCAGTAATACTGGATATCTTCAACACATGTTTATTAGCCATTATATACCCAGATCTAAAAAATAAACTCAAAAACTATTACAACATTCAAAAAACTTGAAGTGTTTCCACATAATGTTATAATACAATTTAAACTACGAGAGAACGAATATCTTATCATTTAACACGATAAAATCACTGGCAATGAAAAAAGAATAAAACATTAATATAAATATTTTTCAATTTCGTAAATAAATTCAATAATTTATTGATTTATGTTGAAATAACCCTGATAAAACCACAAACAAAATACCTTGGAATACAGTAGAAAAATAATTTAAGTTTTAATCATACAGTAACATAACTTTAAAATATGAAAATGCATAGTAAATATCTCAATAATTTGATATTCTTACCTTACAAATTTATGAACAACAAATAATACCAATCGCACAGAATGAATGTTCATAACCAAAAGTCCTTATTTATTCTTCAAACAATTACAAAAACCAATATTTCCAACTTCTCATGGGACAAATACACACAAATTACAAATGTGTGGAAAGGTTTTTAAAATCCCCGCCGCTTTTAACGTCAGACTTAGGTAGTCCATTTACTGAATTTTTACCGTTTGGCGAATGCGCCACTTGTTGGTCTTCTTAATACCGTTTAGAAAGTTTTTAGTGCCGCTCATTGGCGAAGAGAACAGAATTAACTGTGGCTGGTTGTTTGTTGTCTTTGGTAAATTTATTATTGTTCATACTCTACAGTACAGTGTGGTGATGTAGCTACCAGAAAGCA
Organism: Diabrotica undecimpunctata; assembly: GCF_040954645.1. Lineage (NCBI taxonomy): Eukaryota > Metazoa > Arthropoda > Insecta > Coleoptera > Chrysomelidae > Diabrotica > Diabrotica undecimpunctata. Next base: position 95,294,792 of record NC_092808.1, on the reverse strand, counting down.
CAAGAGTGAGCGCTTTTCTGAAATTGGAATAATTTGCATTCAGGTCTGTTGACACTGATTTTTCGAGCTACGGAGCGAGGTCTGAAAACGCATTGTGAAATTCGAAATCTACGGCAATCTTTACTAACAGATTTTGATTTGACATTTTTAATTTTTTAACGAAGAACTTACTGTTACATATTTATAATATTAGTGGTGCTTCTGTTAAGAATTTCTACGCGATCTACACGAAAGTTGGTGTCTATGCGAAAGTGTCATGTGTTTCTCTGGAAAAGTTGTGTTCTAGATAATATATTAGGTAAGTTTTAAGTCAAATATTTATTTTTTAAAATTCTCCTAGTATTTAAATGATTAATATTTCAAAATTAGAATATAAATGCAAAAAAAGTCGAAGTATAATCGCTTACTTCTTAAATCATCTTGATTTACTAAGATCTTTTACTAATAAGTAGCAACTTTAAAATTGTGATGCTTTGTTTTTTTTATTTTATACGATCAGCCTCATGTTTTGAGCATCGGCTTGGACGTATTTTTAACTTGATTTTCAAAATCTTTCAGCAGTTATTTCCTTTAATACAGTCTCATTTTTTTTAGTATTTTTCCTTATAATTTTGAGGCATTTTACCTGTATTAAGTTATTAAATCGATCGTATAATTTTCATTAAAAAAAATTAAGTAGCAATACTGTTCGAATTTTAATAGCACATGTCTTATAATAACTATATCTTTGGTCTTTTCTGATTTTCTTCCTCTACTTTTTTAAACACATATTACTCCTTTTATATCTATTTTTGCGTTTTTGTTATTTTGTTCTTTGGTAGTCCTTTTTTGGTGCCATATCTCTCATTTACCACGTTCTTTATTTATCAAATTCTGGTATTCTAATAAATTCCCGTACCCACTCTTCTATATAATGACTTATCTTTTGATTTTTTACGAATAATTCTGGCATTTATCGACATTTTTTCTTATTTATTAATTCAATATTATGATTACGTATTTCTACTTATGTATTTCACTTTTGTTCCATTTTAGAGTTTTTTTTTTATTAATTAGTCAATCCAATATTTTTATGGATAGCATGTCAAATACTTTTTCACTTCACATTATGTCGAATTTCACAGAAAATGTTCACTTTTTTGATACTAAAAACATTGATTTGGAATTTGAGTGTACACTAGTGGGACCATTTTTTTTTGTTTTTTCTAATCTATCAGGCTAATCATGCAAAAATTCAAAAATTGAATGAGCGAAATATTTGATAGAGATTTTGGAGTGTAAAAATGTCGCATAATATGTTCAAAAACACCTAAAAATCTTTTTAAAAAACAAAATAATGGTACTACAGTATTCAGAGATGAAAATGCCACTGAAAATCATATGAACAAGCCGAACTTTACTGAGAATGACAATTTTGTGACCTTAAAAAAGATACAAAAATTTTTACGAATAATTCTGGCATTTATCGACATTTTTTCTTATTTATTAATTCAATATTATGATTACGTATTTCTACTTATGTATTTCACTTTTGTTCCATTTTAGAGTTTTTTTTTTATTAATTAGTCAATCCAATATTTTTATGGATAGCATGTCAAATACTTTTTCACTTCACATTATGTCGAATTTCACAGAAAATGTTCACTTTTTTGATACTAAAAACATTGATTTGGAATTTGAGTGTACACTAGTGGGACCATTTTTTTTTGTTTTTTCTAATCTATCAGGCTAATCATGCAAAAATTCAAAAATTGAATGAGCGAAATATTTGATAGAGATTTTGGAGTGTAAAAATGTCGCATAATATGTTCAAAAACACCTAAAAATCTTTTTAAAAAACAAAATAATGGTACTACAGTATTCAGAGATGAAAATGCCACTGAAAATCATATGAACAAGCCGAACTTTACTGAGAATGACAATTTTGTGACCTTAAAAAAGATACAAAAAATTTTACCACTCTTACTCCCGGGCTGTCCACTAAAACCCCTGTCGCGGGGGGGGGGGGGTTTAAGGGAAACGGAGAAAATCGATTTACCAAGAAGCGGTACACTGTAGAAAAAATATTTTAAATAAGAGTATATCTGACATAATTTTGAATAAAAATAGTTATTAGAACTTGTTGTGTAGAACGAATTTTTTCTCAGAAACAACGCTTGAAGCGATCGGCGGTTTTGAATATCAGTAACGCGTTAAAAATCAATTTAAATTATATTTGTATCAACTCGACGGTAAAAATTCGATATCTTTTGATCAGAGTGCCCTATCCACAAGAATCAAAATGCGTTTTAAAGGTGAAGAGTGAAGATTTTTGCCATTTTTTACGATTTTATAATAATAATAAAATTTATCACTTTAATTGACCGGTCACTATGGAATTTCCATTGTTAGAGCATAATCTTCGAAACCTATGACATGAACTTTCGATTTTGAGTTTAGGCAACAAATATCAGGCATTTCAAATATGCCTAAAAACCGCTGAATTTAAACTTTTATATTACAAACAATTAATAACAATTAAAGGTCGATTCTCACTATACGTTCCGTTTACTTTCCATATCCGTGGCTTTCGATTTACATAAAATATTATTAAACACAAATCATATAGTATATGCCCACTTTCCGTTTCGTTTACCTACCATTCCCGAAGCCTCGCGTTCAAGATTACCGGCCACGTATTTTTTCTGCGACAAGCTGCGACGTGTCGGGTATGGAATGGATAGTGCGAATATTATTACATCGCGGTTCAGTCTAAGTTGTTAAGATAAATATGAATGACGAAAAATTCATAGAACTTGCCAGGCAAAATAATGCCTTATATAATTTTGCAAATAAAAAATATAGCGATAATTTATTTAAAGACAATATTTGGTCAGCTATTGTCAAGGAACTCGATGCCACAGGTAAGTAAATTTTAAATTATTTGTTTGTTTATGTGTATAATGCAAAATCTTAGCAACTGTGATACTGGATGACTCAGAAAAAGTAATTTTGGTCTACACAACTGAACGTGGAAGTTGTTTCCACTCTAATTTAAAGTTCATTGAGAAAAACCAGACTTATTGTAAGTAAACACGACGTCTACTGAAAATTGTAGTTAAAATAATGGGAGGTATACGGAACGGGTATGGAAAGTAAACGGAACGTATAGTGAGAATCGACCTTAAATCTTCGTGGAGGCAAATGCCGTGACGTGCGATCGTTTTTAATGTAAAAGTTTAAAATCTGCTTTCTTTAGACATATTTCAAATTCCCTCATATTTGTTGCCAAAACTCAAAATCTAAATTTTATGTTATAGGTTTTAAAGTTTAGGCTCTAAAAATTGAAATTTCTCTACGACCGGTCAATAGAATTGATAAATTTTGTTGATCTCACGAGAATCGTAAAAAAATGTCAAAAATCGCACAACTGTCGAAAGGCACTCTGATCAAAAGATATCGAGTTTTTACCATTGAGTTGATCCATATTTTATTTAAAATTGATTTCGCTCCTGTAATTAACATTCAACATCGCCGGTCGTTTAAATTGTCGTTTCTAAGAGAAGGGTTCATTTTACACAAAAAGTGCCAATTAACATTTTTATTCAAAATTGTCTCAGCTATCTACATTTTTTATTTGAAACATTTTTTTCTACGGTGTACAGATTATTGGTAAATCGATTTTCCCCCTGCAAGGGATGTCTTAGGGGGAAGCCGAGGATATTAGTGGTAAACTTTTTTGCATGTTTTAGGGGTCCCAAAAGTTACATTCTGAGCAAAATTCGGCTTGTTCGTATGATTTTTAGAGATCAAATCTCTGACGACTGGACTAAGGTCCTTTTTATACTTTTTAAACAATGCTTTTTATACTTTTTTGCTCTGTATAGTTTCACAACTCTTTCCCAAAAATGTCGAGACCAACAAAAAGATCTTTTCGTTGCGTTTATAGACTATAAGAAAGCTTTCGACAAAGTTAAATATAACATTCTCATGGAATGTCTAAAGAGAAAAGGACTCGACAAAAATGACATTAAAATAGTGAGAAATCTCTATTGGAACCAACAGGCTGTGGTAACATTAGATGGAAATAGCACGGATGCGCAACAGATAAGTAGAGGAGTGAGACAGGGCTGTGTACTTTCACCATTACTATTTAATATATATTCCGAAGAGTTATTTACGCAAGCACTTAAAAACTGTAGTGGTGTGTATAGAAGGGATCAATATAAATGGTGAAAATATAAATAACATCCGTTATGCTGACGATACAGTCATTATCGCTGAAAGTGAGATAGACCCGCAGACGTTACTAAACACAATTTGTGATACTGGGGAACAGTTTGGTTTAACAATAAACATAAAAGAAAACAAAAACCATGGTTATCAGTAAAAGGGGCAAAGTCATTACAAGAATTCAGATAAAAAATGAAGATATTGAGCAAGTGGACAAAATGAAATACTTGAGAGTCTGAATCAAGAGCAGCCTTTTTGAAAATGAGGAAATTTCTGAGTAACCAAAGACTCAATCTGCAAATCCGATATCGGATGGTAAAATGTTATATCCACTCTATTCTTCTTTAGGGTGACGAAGCCTGGACTGTTAATGTTGACTTAATGAGAAAACTGGAAGCTTTTGAGATGTGGCTTTTTAGGAGAATTTTGAAGATACCATGGACCCATCATATAACGAATGAAATGGTGTTGCACAGAATGAGAAGAGACAGAGAACTTTTGACCACCATTAAAAGGCGAAAGACAGCATATTTAGGGCACATACTTAGAAGTGATAAGTACGAATTGTTGCAGCTGATTATGAAGGGTAAAATGAAAAAAGGGGTCCTGGTAGACGACAAATATACTGGCTGAAAAACATTAGCGACTGGACCGGGTTAAACACACATACGCTCTTAAGAAAAGCAGAAGATGGAGACGAATTTGTAATGGTTATAGCCATCCTTCATTAGTGGAGACGGTACTAGAAGAAGAAGAAACAATACTTTTATTTCATTCTCAATTTACAGGGTGAGTTTTAATTATGGAACGCCTTAATTATCTCGGAAACAACTTGTTCCATTTTTGTAGATTTTCGTGCGAAAGGGTTTTGTGATGTGGCCGATATTATGGTGGTATTTACATTGTTGTCAGATATTTCGTCTATTTGAAAATCTAATAAACTTTCGTATTTCAAATAGATCGCTCTATATGTTTTTTGCCTTTTTGAAGCCCTTAAGAAATACTGAATATGTTTTATGTAATGTTTCCTATACCTTAATGCAATAATTTTTAAGTTATTGCTACATTTACATTATCTTCGCCGAAGTTAAAGTAATACATTTAGATGAATAAACCAGTTAAATAAATGAGACACTTACCTTGGGAGGGGAACTTCCAACTTAGGGGAACTAACACCAACCAAAAGACATAAAAACGATAAACTTAAACTACATAAAAGACATACATAATAGGTTTTCTTAAATTTTTGACCTTCTAGAGGGGAAATTTCCCCACAGCCGCGTGTGTCAACCACTAAAATAAACTCGTTTAGTTTAAATAATCTTCAATAATAATATCATAACAAGGTTTACTGATAATAAATTAGTAAAAAGTTTAACGAAACTGGTGCAGTAAAAGATTTATTCAGATCATCATCATTATCACCTGCGTGAGTCCTAGCCTCCACTAGAATTTCTCTCCAGTCGTCCCTATCCATCGTCTTTCTCCACCAAGCACGTATTCCCATATTTCTCATGTATTTATTGATGTTATCAAGGAACCTTGTTCTGGGTCTTCCTCTTCTTCTCTGACCAATGGGTTTATCAAGCAGCGTTTTTCTAGTTGGGTCATTTTTTTCCATCCAGATTACATGCCCTATCCACCTCAGACGTGTCCTATCTTAATATGTTTTACGATATCAGGTTCCTGATATATTCTATAAAGTTCGAAATTGTATCGTCTTCTCCACACTGCATTGTCATTCACTGCTCCATAGATTCGTCTTAGTACTTTTCTTTCGAAACATCCTAACATGTTTTCATTATTTTTTGTTAGAGTCCAGGTCTCTGAACCACATGTTAGGACTGGCATTATTATTGTTTTGTAGAGTTTTATTTTTGTATTTCTCGATATAATTGTGGATTTAAGGCAGAGATTGAGCCCAAAATAGCATCTGTGGGCTGTGCAAATGCGGTTTATCTCCGCAGTAGTATTATTTTTAGTATTCCCAGCGCTCCCAGGTATAGAAATTCGTTAACTGCTTCAATGGCGTCGTTTTCTATAACAAGCGGTGGTAGGATTTGTGGTTGCGTGCTTATTTTCATACATTTTTGTAGCTGATTTTTTTAATGCTACATACGCCTCTCGTACAGCGTTTTCCGTTCTTCCAACAATATTGATATTATCAGCGTAGGCCAGAATTTGTACTGATTTATTATATATTGAACAAGTGGTTATGATTTGTAACATACGTATTACTTTTTCCAGAGCCAGATTGAACAGTATACAGGAGAGAGGGTCTCCCTGGTGCATCCCGTTATTTTTTTTTTAAAGTTTAAACAGTTTCCCCTCGAATTCGTACTCTACATTCAACCTTTTCAAGAGTTAGTTTTGGTAAATTTACCAACTGAGTTGGTATTCCTAGCTCTTTCATTGCATTTCTCATCTATTTACAGACTAGTAGGCTGCTTTGTAGTCTATAAATATGTGATGAGTATCAATGCCATATTCCAGTGATTTTTCCAAAATTTGTTTCAGGACTGCAATCTGATGAATTGTCGATTTACCTCTTCTGAAACCAGCCTGGTATTTTCCTACTACCCGTTAGAGTAGAAAAAGAGAAAAACAAAAGCATTATTTTAAAAGCATAACAAAGGACTTCATTTTTAGTCTTATATATTTGTACAATGTACATTTATTATTATTTCGCTAATTCAATTTTTGATTTTTCGCGAAAAAGACATGATTACTCTTGTTCCGGGTGGCTGCACTATTTTTTCTTCAGTTTTAAGTACTAAAGAACAAAAAAAATTTGGCCCCAAGAGTGTTCCCACAAATTTCAAAATCATTGTTTCTGCAATGAAAAAAGTGGATAGTTTCTGTGGAATTCGACATTACATGACCGTTTTCATTTCAAAAGATATTCTACTTTCTTGCTTGCTTTATTGCCTTTTTTCTACAATGAGATTACATTTTTATCTGAAACTTGAAGCCAGAACATTCGTTTTTTTTCTGATCACCTTTTGACGGAAACTGAAAATGAATTTTAAAAACAGCTTCCTGACTGGAAAATAAATATTCTCAACACTTACAATGCTTTTTTGTTTGGTATTTGTCTCTTCCCTTACTATTCGAGTATTTTTAATACCAATATTGGTTCCGTATCACTGTAATATCGCTTCTTTAATAATAAAATGTTTGTCTTAAGATTTTAAATTAATTGTCAAAAATGTTCACACTTTTATATTATTCTTACATTTTATATTTAAATTTCCTGATTTTAAACAGGTTTAAACGTTTGAAACATCTTTCCTTAAATGCATTTCCTTTATGTGATAACGTAGAATAAACATTTCTTCTTGGAAAGTTTTAATATAAGGAACCATAAAGTGGATTGTTTTCTTTATCGAGTTTCTTGTCTATACAACCGTTGAAATCTATTTAGTTCGTGCATGAAATTGCCAAAGCGTGATTAAGAAATAAATGTTATTGGTATCGAAATATTTCTGATTTTATTGGTCATATTAATATTATTATTTCAATATTGTACACAGACACACACACACACACACATATATATATATATATATATATATATATATATATATATATATATATATAAATAATATAATATAATATATATATATACATATATATATATATAAATACATATATATATATATATATATATATATATAAAATGTTCGGAAAGATTTCCGCGGTTAGTACAATTAAACTTAGAGCTAAGATTAATATTATTATAAAAATTAATATTAAACTCACCAGTCTTCCGGGTTGAACCGCGTCGATATCCATTTTGCCGAGCTTTCGACATCCTCTCTGATGTCTTCTTCAGGGCTTCCGAGGTCTCAGTCTCCCGAGCCCCCAGACACTACTACACTCACTAGTCACTTCTAGTTCACTCACTAGTTCACTACTGTAGTAGTGAACTAGTGAGTGAACTAGAAGTGACTAGTGAGTGTAGTAGTGTCTGGGGGCTCGGGAGACTGAGACCTCGGAAGCCCTGAAGAAGACATCAGAGAGGATGTCGAAAGCTCGGCAAAATGGATATCGACGCGGTTCAACCCGGAAGACTGGTGAGTTTAATATTAATTTTTATAATAATATTAATCTTAGCTCTAAGTTTATATATATATATATATATATATATAAATATTGTATGTATATATATTATATATATATATTATATATATATATATATTATATATATATATTATATACATTATATATATATATATATATATATATATATATATATATATATATATATATATATATATATACAAAACATATTTGGGTGTGCAGCGGAAGATAGGACAAAGAAGTACTCTTTTTAGTTAACCAAGCTTTCGCAAATCTTTATTTGCATCATCAGGGTGCTACAATAAACAAAATTAGTACAAAATACAGAAAAGAATTATTTTGCATCTTACACTAATTGAGGTTAGTTGTCGTGATGTTTATTAAATGAAATGTGCAACTCATTTGATCCCTACAAATGATGGCGAAAACTATCCAAAATTGTTTTTAAAAAAACGTTCTTTAACAAATACATATTTAAACACTTTAAAACACATATACAAGAACACTCAAATAAAATTATGTTAAAATAATTACAGAACATGTCATAATATAAAATTTAGGTCATAAACATTCTTATCAGAAACAAAAGAATTGGTTGTGAATTCGTTACTGCCAACTTAAAACGATAGAACGTTAGATCTTAATGATAACAAAGTAAAGGTAATAGTATACCTGATAGACGCTGAACTTCTTGAAACAGAAAAGGTAAAAAGATTTATATTAGAAGTAGGACAGGTACTGTATATCTCATATATAATGAAACTTATATTGTTGATGATGAATTGTCTGTGTTAGTAGATTCGTGTTTATCCAAAGTTAACAATAATGAATATAGGTTGCTTAAATTATTGGTATCTGTCTTTTTGTTAATAGTTTCTTTTTCTTGAAAAATGAAAGCCATCTCGAGAAACAATCTTTTTAAATAATTGCTCTCCGTGGATAGGATTTTTACATTTGGAAAATCGAAAGAGTGCCCTGTTGTGTTAGCATGTGTGGCTAGAGAACATCTATCAGGGTGTAACCTAATGTCACTCTTGTGAAGAGTCAAGCGGCTAGAAACTTTTTGGGAGGTGTGACCTATATAAGAACCTTCACAGCCCAAACAATTAAGTTTGTAGACAACATCACTTTTATCTAAGTTTGGTACTTTATCTTTCAATGACTTGTACAAAGATCCCACAACTAGAGTGCTTTTATAAGCAATTTTTACATTTGGTAGGTATTGAGCAAAAATTCTGGTCAATTTGGGAGAGACGTCCTTAATAAATGGAAGTGATACAAAAGATATATTAGGAATATTGTTAGTCGGTGAGTGGGAATCAGAGCTAACTTTCATAGCACCTGTATTTTGGGGAGGGTTTACTTGTGTGTTGAGTATAACAGAGGATGTGTTAAAGATGATTTTCCTGAGTAAGGATTCGGGGTAAGAATTATCTAGGAACAACTGTAAAAGGATGTTGAGATTCTTTTTTCTAAAAACAGGGTCAGCTAGTTTACAAACTCGTGTGGTCATTTGTTTGACTAGATTAATTTTCATGCTTGACTTGTGGTAAGAGTGGTAGTTGAGATATCTTCCAGAGTTACACTTTTTTCTATACCAATCAATTGTAATGATGTTATCCGGTTCTCTAATAAACATTGTGTCGAGAAAAGGAACAGATTGGTTTTGATCCTCTTTTTCAAGAGTAAATTGAATGTGGGGGTCGTAGCTATTGAAAATGTCTAAGAGCTCAAATTCTAAACCTTGTGGGCACGACATAATAATGTCATCCACATACTTTTTAATAAAAGGAACATTGAAAGGAACAACCTGAAGAATAATATCCAACAGATCATCCATTATATATGTAGCTAGAATTGGAGAGATACTGGCTCCCATAGGAGTGCCAAAGGTTTGTTTATAATATTTGTTATTGAAAGAGAAGCAAGTGGAATTAAACAAGAACTCTATCATCTCAATAAACATATCGTAATCGATGCTACATACTTGTGAAATTTTATTCCAGTGTTTATGAATAGATCGGAGAACGGCATTTAGATAAACATTACTGAAGAGGGAGACCACATCTAGACTAACGAGAACATAATTATGTGGTAATACAGTTCTGTTAAATAACTCAACAACTTGGAAAGAATCTCTGATGTAGTAGTCATTACTTGAATCATAAGCTTTGGTCAAAATATTAGTGAGAAAGCCTGCAATATGTTCAGTTGGTGAGCCTATGGAGGAAACTATAGGTCTCATAGTTAAGCTAGGTTTATGGATTTTTGGGAGGGTGTAGAATTTAGCAACAACACTTTTATAGGATGAGAGTCTCTTTTTTGTGTTCAAATCAATTTGTTTATGTTGCCAAAGGCGTTTTATTATGGCATTAGATTTATTTTGAATATTGCTAGTTGGGTCACTAGGGAGGGTTATGTAGGATGAACCCTGATCAAGAATCTCTTGAGAAAGTTTAAAGTAATCATCTTTCAACATTATTACGGTAACATTACCTTTGTCAGATTGAGTCACTACTAACTCAGGGTGAGATTTGAGGAAGCGTTTAGTTTCTTCAAAGAGATTTTGTAGGAGAGAAGGGGAACTCCTACGTTTAAACGAGTTATTAGTGATTATGTTAATCGATCTAGCAATTGCAATATTTCTACAATCAGGATCAGGAATAAATGATGATATAAAATCAATATCTGATAAAAGCGGTTTAATAGGAGAATCAATACCTAACCGTGGTTCAATGCTAAACTTAGGACCTAACGAGAGAAACTTAATAACGTTTGATGGAATTTCAACTCGGGAGATATTTTTTATCCAAGCATCCTTAGTAATAAGTTGGTTGTTCAACATAGTAGATTTTAAATTGTTGAATTTATTAATATTACTATTTTTTATCTTATGAAAAGAAAAATTATAGTGTTTCATTTGTTTCTGAATAAAATTATTACAAATATGTTCACTAGTACTACTAATTATATTTAACTTAAGGGTATTTAGTTTATTTTCTAATGATTTTATTAGTTTATGATTAATGTTTATTTCAATAGTTAAAAGTTTATACCCTAATTTGTTAATAAAATTTATTTTTATTAAAATTTATTTTATTAAAAAGTATGTGGATGACATTATTATGTCGTGCCCACAAGGTTTAGAATTTGAGCTCTTAGACATTTTCAATAGCTACGACCCCCACATTCAATTTACTCTTGAAAAAGAGGATCAAAACCAATCTGTTCCTTTTCTCGACACAATGTTTATTAGAGAACCGGATAACATCATTACAATTGATTGGTATAGAAAAAAGTGTAACTCTGGAAGATATCTCAACTACCACTCTTACCACAAGTCAAGCATGAAAATTAATCTAGTCAAACAAATGACCACACGAGTTTGTAAACTAGCTGACCCTGTTTTTAGAAAAAAGAATCTCAACATCCTTTTACAGTTGTTCCTAGATAATTCTTACCCCGAATCCTTACTCAGGAAAATCATCTTTAACACATCCTCTGTTATACTCAACACACAAGTAAACCCTCCCCAAAATACAGGTGCTATGAAAGTTAGCTCTGATTCCCACTCACCGACTAACAATATTCCTAATATATCTTTTGTATCACTTCCATTTATTAAGGACGTCTCTCCCAAATTGACCAGAATTTTTGCTCAATACCTACCAAATGTAAAAATTGCTTATAAAAGCACTCTAGTTGTGGGATCTTTGTACAAGTCATTGAAAGATAAAGTACCAAACTTAGATAAAAGTGATGTTGTCTACAAACTTAATTGTTTGGGCTGTGAAGGTTCTTATATAGGTCACACCTCCCAAAAAGTTTCTAGCCGCTTGACTCTTCACAAGAGTGACATTAGGTTACACCCTGATAGATGTTCTCTAGCCACACATGCTAACACAACAGGGCACTCTTTCGATTTTCCAAATGTAAAAATCCTATCCACGGAGAGCAATTATTTAAAAAGATTGTTTCTCGAGATGGCTTTCATTTTTCAAGAAAAAGAAACTATTAACAAAAAGACAGATACCAATAATTTAAGCAACCTATATTCATTATTGTTAACTTTGGATAAACACGAATCTACTAACACAGACAATTCATCATCAACAATATAAGTTTCATTATATATGAGATATACAGTACCTGTCCTACTTCTAATATAAATCTTTTTACCTTTTCTGTTTCAAGAAGTTCAGCGTCTATCAGGTATACTATTACCTTTACTTTGTTATCATTAAGATCTAACGTTCTATCGTTTTAAGTTGGCAGTAACGAATTCACAACCAATTCTTTTGTTTCTGATAAGAATGTTTATGACCTAAATTTTATATTATGACATGTTCTGTAATTATTTTAACATAATTTTATTTGAGTGTTCTTGTATATGTGTTTTAAAGTGTTTAAATATGTATTTGTTAAAGAACGTTTTTTTAAAAACAATTTTGGATAGTTTTCGCCATCATTTGTAGGGATCAAATGAGTTGCACATTTCATTTAATAAACATCACGACAACTAACCTCAATTAGTGTAAGATGCAAAATAATTCTTTTCTGTATTTTGTACTAATTTTGTTTATTGTAGCACCCTGATGATGCAAATAAAGATTTGCGAAAGCTTGGTTAACTAAAAAGAGTACTTCTTTGTCCTATCTTCCGCTGCACACCCAAATATTTGAGTTTTGTATCCTATTTGATCAGCGTTGATGACAAGCGTTTATCGCTTTTTCACTATATATATATATATATATATATATATATACATGTGTGTGTATGTGTACATTAAATATATAATATGTAATACTGCATTATTATTCTTCCTTCTAGTTATGATCATCATGGTATTTATCGCCTTCTTTAGATCATTCCCCTATTCCGTCCTAGCTCTAGCAACTCTTCTCCATCCTTTAAGTCAATGGAGTTTAAGTCGTCTTTCAAGTTGTACAGGTAATTAAGTCTCGGTTTACCTCCAGTACGTCGTTCCACTGATCCTCTTCGGTCAACGACTTTTCTAACCGTCGTATCTTTGTCCCTTCTGATTACATACCCAATCCATCTGATACGTGCTACCTTAATAAATTTCACCGCATCAGGTTCCCCGATGTTTATATATAACTCAAAGTTTTAGCTTCTACGTTGCAAACACAACTCTTTTAATCCTCTGTGTATTCTTCTTAGAATCCTTTGTTCAAAACTCTTAAGCAGCTCTTGATCATTCTGTGTGATAGACCACGTTTCAGCACCGTATGTTAAAACTGGGTATTAGGATTTTATACACTATAGTTTAATTTTGTTGGAAGTTTTGAGGCCATTTGTCTTCCCAGACCATAAGCCCATTGTCAAGGACTATTTCTCTTTTGCTTTCTTCGTTGACGTTGTTGTCCTTAGTCAGTAACAAACTTAGGTGTATGAAGGTGTCTACACCTTCTAACTCCATGTCGTCAATTATTAGTGTAATTGCCTGATGACCAGACTTGGAGACGATTATATACTTATTTAATTTTTTGGGCATCCCATTTTCAGTGCAGACACCTTTAACGACCGAGAGGGTATTAATTATTTCCCAAAGTCTGTTCTTAGTTCACAATTTGACAGGTTTCGGCCTATGTTTCGCCTTTTTGATCTTCATATACTTGCCTACTACCTGTTATGTCTACTTTGTTCAGAAATCATGCTCGCTCCGATTGTCTTATGATGATTTATCTCGAGTGCTTCTCACCATATTCACTACATTCGTTGTGAGAAGTCGTTGCTCATTTCTTAGTTGTCCACTGCATTTAGTATGGTATAATCGCCCTAATATTTTATTCTCAGTTGTTTATTACTTCATATATTCACTATTGTATCATATATAGCATAAGAATATAGAAAGCAACCTGCATCTTAGTTTGCAATTACTTTTTCGTGTCGGTTTCAAATGATTAGAGTTTTTCCACCCAGTAACGGGCGACATCAATGGTATTGCTGCTGGCATGCCACAATTTGTCGAGAGTGCATCTACCAAGGCATAGTCTGCCTTTACTTATATGTTTAGAACTTCACAGCATTCGCATAATGAGTCCTCTGCGTTGATGCTACTCCAACTTTATATGAGGTCTCGAACCTTGGACTTTTTATGGTCATCTTTGTATGCCCATATATTTTCTTCCAGCGTGGCGCACAAGTTCTGCCAACATATATGTTTATCCCTTTTATAATCTACTCCACCTGATTTTATTTGTCTTGATAGGAACAACATCTCTTCTTATTTTGTTTAATGATTTTCATGTTTTCCAGTCGAGGCATGTGCCGCCAGGATTGTCTTAGCATCGTAGGTAATCTTCAAGTGGCTCTAGTGAGATTGTCATTAGGAAGCCTTTCCTCGATCTTAGTCTAAAATGTTCGTGTAGTAGTGCTCCATATAGTAGGCGTCTGTCGTCGAACTTTTGTTGAAATCTTTCGATGTGTTCTGCGGCTTTTCGACGTATTTGTGGAGGGATGAAGCATGCGGCTCTATAGAGGTATGGAAGATGTGTAGGTTTCATGCATCCTGTAATTGTTTGGCGTATTTTATTTTGGCTTTAGTTGTTTTGGGCAACTGTAGGGTTTGCGCCCCATCGACTCCTTAGTGAGTTTTCCAAGGAGGTTGGTCCTGGACATTACTTTTTTTCCTTTTTTTACAATAATGTTTATATAAGAAGAATACTTTTTATATAAACATTAAGAAGAAGAATTCTTTTTGTGATACATGGTATACAGCCAGCTGCAGGAATTTATTTTTCTTGTGGATAATGTTTATATATACGTTTCTAGGGATTTTGTAGATCTTTGATAAGAGCACATTATGGTTTACAGTGTAAGCCAGCGACAAATCAACCAATGCCACACATGTAATCTGTTTTTGCTCGTAGCTATTCTCTTTGTACTTAGTGAGTGCAAAGGCTAATAGTAGTTCATGAATTTTCGAGCTTAAATGTGGCTTTATGCGGTATTAGATTCTGTTCGATAGTCTTTTCGATGCATTATATTATGATTTTTTTTAACAACTTAAACAAGTGGCACAGCAGCGAGATCGTCCTGAAACTATTTGGTTTTGCTGTATCTTTTCCAGGCAATCAGTTGGGATTTTCACCAGGACTGTGACGCACCTTCATCTGCTTCCATTAGTTCTGCGCTAATGTTATCTAATATATGCCATTTTTTGTTTTTTGTATTTTTTATATTTGATAATAGCTTCTTTTTCAGCCTCCAATGCATCATTTATTTTTCCATTGTCTGTTTGGCCCAATGCAATTTCTATTATAAAGTGCATCTCTGTTGCTTCAACTTTTCTTTAAATAATTTGGGTCGTCTTTTTCGTATTTCACTTTGTTGTCACTATGTATCCTTCTTTGTCTGCAAGTGATGTCTCTGCACATCATTGTTTTTGATATAAATTCTGCTTTAAGTTTTTAATATAATTTTCTGGATTCTGTTGGTTTATTTAGTTTCCCTATCTCACGAAATTCTCTATACTTTATCTTTTCTTTCTTCGTTGTGCTTTCTTCTCCACCGGGCTGTAATTTAAGTTTATGTTGGCCACTTTTCGTCTAAGCACGTTTATTACATCTGACCTATCGTAGGTACTGTAACTCTTTCTGTCGATCTTAATGTTCCTTTAAGAATACTTTTTCGTTGGATGCATGTGCTAAACCTCTTAAGAGAAGTTGCTAGACTTATTAAAATAATGCCATATCATTGTATATTTCATTCAAACTATTGTTAGCCATGGTTGATAAAAATTTCTGCTCTTTTTCATTTTTAATTCTTTGTGAAACGGTTTCTTAGACTAGACTTTCTTTTCATCTGTAGAGGCATGCACATTTACATATGTTCGTACATAAGTTTATTCATATAAAGGTCTTAAATGATGAAAACAATTTCACTTGACTTTTTAACCATAGATAAAGTGTTCTCAAAATTAAAGGATAGACATCTTAAAGAATTAACAACATATATAATCTACAGTATCACTTGTACAGATTGTAATAAAGAATACCTATATAGGACAAAGTTCATGATCCGCAGAAGATCGGATTACATCCCACAAAAGTGACTGTAGATTACACCCAGAAAAATCCACACATGCACATGATAATAATCACACTATGGAGTATAGTTCCTTTAAAATCTTAGGTGTTAAAACTAACTATTTAAGAGAACCTTTCGAGAGATGGCTTTCATAGCCATCTTGAACAAGAATAGAAGAACCAAAGTTAAGAGGTTTGCCTAAGATCTGTCGCTTAATTTATTATTAATGTAGATTGCTAAACTACTTAAACCCTTTAACATTATACACTTTAATTTAAATTGTGGATGTTAAATATGTGTAATTATGGCATAGTTTTAGTTTTTATTTATTATTATATATAATTGCTTCAATTCAAACATCTTGAGAAACATCCTTACTAATTAACAGTAAGTAAAAAAAACTAATTCATCATAATTATGTAAGAGATACCTAATGACCATTATTGTAGCTTTCCCTGATGATGCATGTGAAAATAGGCGAAATATATTGGATATAGTAAAAAGAGTATACTTTGGCTATCAGCTGTTTACCCAATCATTTCCCTCCTTTGAATATATCATATATATATATATATATATATATATATATATATATATATATATATATATATATATATATATATATATATAATATTTATACACACTTATAATATATACGTTAAGTCATAAATTTTGTTATTTATTATTGAATAATTAACACAAATTTGGTTTAAATCTTCGTCCCACTTAAATCTTTCATTGTTTCGAAGGTACTTCCTTTTATATCCGTATGTAGTTGGATTACTGTTTATTATGCAGTCTACAAGTCTTTATGTAACCATAGATTTGCAATACGGAAAGACTTATACGGATTAATACAGTTAAGTGTTATGGGTGTCAGTGCAGTTATTAAAAAATAGATCAACCGTTGATGTACTAAATTAAGTGGCAAGAGGTAAGAATGTGTTCCTTAAACCTAACATACGAACGTTATCGATGCTTCTATATATTAGTTTTATTAAAAGACACAAGAAATACTTGTGAAACGTTAATTGCGCTGTAAGTTATCGGTAGAAATATGAGGAAGGAACTACAGCATATATGTAATTTCGTAAGCTAACGATATACTGTCTATTATAAAATTATTATCTATTTGTGATCACTTCGTAGTCTCCAATAAGTACTTTCCGTCAGCTATCTAGTGTCTTATAGTTATAGTTGTGTAAAATACAGTTGAGTGGTTGAGATTATGTATCACAGAGTTTGAAGTCTTCATGAAACAGCCGTCCTTTGATTGTAGATGTCCAGTGCAAAAGACTGTTATAATAATTGTGAGCTTATTCCTGCCAGTTTTAAGTACCTCAAAAACTGATGTATTATAACACTAAAAAAAGAGATTCTATAATATTCTGACATAGTTTTTCCAGGCGACTTTTAACATTTTTTGTGAAATTTCATTCCACTCCACTTCCACATTTCAATCAAAGATTTTCCAATGATTTTCACTGCATCTAAAACGTTGAACTGTCTTCAAAAGTCTTTAATAGAGTTCTCGTTGTTTTTCTTATAACTTCATGCAGGTGTACAAGTGATCGTCTGGTGTAATAAGCTTCCCTAATCCATCGGTTGAAATAAGCTAGTTGCAGTAGGTGGTAAAAATTCAACTATCATACGTGGGTCAAAACTAGTTGTAGTTGTAGGAGGATGACCTGGTGCCTTATCGATGATTAGCATCACTTTAAATGGAATTTGTAAAGATTGACAATAACGTTAGATGTCAGGTATAAAATGATGACCAAACTAGTCTTCAAAAAGATAATCTGTCACCCAAGCTTTACGATTAGACTTCACATCACAGGCAATCCAGATTTAGCTCATCTACATTGAATATGGTTTGGTTGGTGTAGCCACATTCATTTTTCATAATTTTTAATTTCTCTGCAAAACTATGCAAATTACAGCGACTTTTGAATTGGTTGACCCAACGGTTAGTAGCTTTAAACCCTTCATCTTTAGCGATCTCCTCACGATCCCTTTTCAATTACTCAAAAATTAGCTTAGTTTGTGAGCTTTTAATCAATAGGACAATTTTTTACATTTTCCTAATTATTACAGCATAATTTTAACATTATTTCCATCTTGTCGATAATAGCGTGACATTTAAGAACGATGGCTAAATTAAAAGACTGAGCACATTTCACAGCTTCGAGAATTTTTTCTTCGTCCTTTATAATTGTTCTGACCATCGATTTTGACGCTAATCACGACCAAATAGTCAGAAATTGTTTCCCTGTGTGGTATATATATATATATATATATATATATATATATATATATATATATATATATATATATATATATATATACATTTTTTTGTTTAGTATCGACCGTATATTATTTAAAATATTTTGTTGGGTAATGTCAGGTTCTATCGGTCTAATTAAAACAATTCTGTTTTTTAGTCACTTTATATTTCGCCAATTGATTATTGGCTGATCAGAAGTGCTCTACAAATTTATTAAAACATGTTGCTTATCTCTTTGATTTAATACATTTGTAGAGCACTTCTGATAAAGCCAATAATCAATTGGCGAAATATAAAGTGACTAAAAAACAGAATTGTTTTAATTAGACCGGTAGAACCTGACATTACCCAACAATATATATATATATATATATATATATATATATATATATACATATATATATATATATACATATATATATATATATATATATATATATATATATATATATACATATATATATATATATATATATATATATATATATATATATATATATATATATATATTTGTTATTTTTTCTCAGCCTGTATTTTCGTGGCTCAGTTGTAATTGCAAGTAAGAGGACCAAAAGGAGTAATAAAAATACACATAAATATCAAATGTACAATTCATCAGTATACTGTATCAACACAAAATTCATATACCTGATATGCTATATAAAATTTTCTAACAGATCAAAACTATGACATCTATTAAAAAGTCTGCTATGAAATCTCTACGACATTAAAACATACAGATCATATATATGTTCCTAACGTGTTCTTCAATTCTAGGAATCAAATAAGGTAAAACTGTTTCTATTCACAAACCGTTAACTTTTCAAAACACCTCTATCTTCCTATGACTGTCTTTTGAAAATTTTAAATCAAAATTTAATCTGCAAATTAACAGGGCTTTCTCTTCTTAAACACCCGCTTCTCCTAGTTCAAGGCACTCCCTGGGTCGATCTTTGCCCAAAGAAATGATCTCTTATCGAAATAAAATATTGGCAATCAAATGCTGCTTACAATTCTTCAAATCTGGTGGCCTCTCAAAAAAGATATTAACAGCTTCGCCTCAGGAAATTTGTTGTATTTAATAAAAAAACAATTTGTTTCAAAATATCTGCTTTGCACAGCTGGGCTGCTACCACGAAAACAAAACGACTTTTCCCACAATTAACTTTTTATCAATCCGGTAAAAACACCAAAAACTATTTTTAATATTTTAACGATTATACACACAACATAATACTTACTTCTGGCTTGACAACACAATCTTTGTCATACAATCATTTAGAATACCTCTAAGTTAAACTCTATTTTTGTCGTAGGTCTTAGAAATCAATTTCTCTTTATTATTTCTAAACAAATACTAAAGTAAAGTACTGCTTAAAATACTAATCTTTACTACTTAAATATAATATAAATTTTAATATTAGGAAAAATCCAAAACCATATTTTAATTTTTAATATTCATTATTTCGTAACTTTTATACCCGTATTTGTCCTTTCAAATCTATTGAGGATTAATAGTTCTTGAAATCAGTTTAAATACTATGACGCACTTATTTCATTGGTGTATAAAACTATTCTTATTTTTATCTTAATTCTAAAACAGATGCCTACATATATAATTTTTAAAAGACTTTTTCTAAATTTATAAATCAAGAATCATAATAGCGTATTACAACTCTACTGGTAATTCCTAAAGAAATGTAATAACTTATATGTAGAATAATTTTTATATTTTATAGCATTGAATTATTATTAATTATTTGAATAATTTATATTTAATAAAATTTTATAGAAAAAAAAAACAGATTTTCAATACCCACATATTGTAAATTAGACAAGAAGTAGATGTTACTCTTATTGAAGTATTATTGAATATGTACTTAATTGTGTAGAAAATATAAAGTAATATTTGTTTATCAAAAGTCGAATGCAGTCATAACCTCAATATTAATTCCAAGAATTTCATTGTAAATTGTAAAGATTCCTACAGCTACTGGAAAAAAAAAGAAATACCGAAAACAATTTCTAGTTAATGTAAATTCGACTTTAGAACTCTGACGAATAAATAGGTTCCAGTGTATTTAAATGAATTATGCATTTTAATAGTGTGAATTCCTATTTATATTATACTTGTTTCTTTCACAAACCATGTACAATCCAGTTTTTTTCCTAAATTGTATGGATAGAGTGATGCTAATATATCTTCTTCAAATACCATTGTCATTGCGAAATTTGGTTGTCACGATAACTAGTTATCACACAATCTTTGAGCATTTGTCGAGTAATTAGATTTTAAACAAGTTGTTAAAAACCGAATAGGATTGTATATGTACGTTTTTGTTTTTATTTTCAGGTATTTATTTTTTTATATAGGTATATATATATATATATATATATATATATATATATATTGGTTTTTCCACTTTGTCCCTCACTTCTTCCTCAATATTTTTGTCACACAGTAACTTAATTCCAAATTAAGTATTTGACCAACGTATTTAAATATCATTCCTTGTTTTCAAATTTGCACCTTGGTTTTTTTTTTATACTACTACACTTTTTATTTACGTTTTTCTTTAATAGGAAGCATAGAGAGATGCTAATATCTTTTTTAAATACTATTTTAATAAGGAAGTTCAGTTGTCATCATAGCTACCACAAATTATTCAAGAATATTCAAAGATTGTGTGTTCGTCGGTGGTTTAGTTTGTTTCATAAAGCTGTTCTTACTATTCTCTCCAGTGGCATTATCTCTAAATGTTGTTTCTATTTTTCTTTATAATTTCTAATATTTTCTAACGTACTTTTGACTTTGAGTTCATTTTTTATTTCTTCACGCGTAATATGTAGTCTTGTGCAACCTTAACCCACTTAGAAATTTCATTTTCAAATTGCCCATTATTTCATTGTCTACCATAACGTCGAATATTGTTTGTAGTTTTCCAAGCATCTGGTATTTTACGCTGTTTTTAGTACATATTAAATAAGTGTAGCAGGCAGAAATGGTCCTCCAGATTTTAATAATTTTACATTTTATTTGTCCGGTTTTGAATTGCGTCTCACTAATCTTCTTCTCTAACTTTTCATAGATTCTATTATGTATTAAGCAGTACCATTTTTAAGCAGAGCTTTTATAGTATGACTCATAAAGCTCAGTGTTCGATAGTTTTTTAAAGATATAAACGCTGATTTCAGCTTCTCTGCGGTAATTTCTGTATTGTACACCGTGTTGAACAAATCTACCAATACTTCCAAGTTATCCTCTTCCACAAGTTTTAAGAGTAGTTCTACACGTATTTCGTCTAATGCAGCTGCCTTATTATTTTTAAAGTTTTTGATAGTACATTTGCTTTCATCTATCGTGATCTACTATCTCTTCAAAGATTTTGCTCGTGTATATTTTGCATTTCACCTTTTTCATCTTGGAAAAGTTCTCTAACGTACTCCTTCCATCTTCTTAATTTCGTGGGTGAATCTATTAGCAGTACTTCTTTCTTGTCTTTTGTGTGCCCTTGTTGACTTTTTTAACCCATTCCGGCCACTTCTTTTATTTTTTTTGTGCAAATTTTTCATATCATATTTGGTTTCTAGTTCTTCTATCTCTTTATATTTTTGTACATATTTTCTTTATATCTTCTTTTTTTAAAAAGGAAATAAAAATAGTAATAATAAATAAATAGCAATAAAGAGAGTAATAAAAATTCCATCTATAGTAATATTTCTTCTGCCATCCATTGTTTTTTACCCTCTAACCTGGGTTGTGTCAAACTTTCTTGAGCTGGTTTCAATACCATGTTTGTTAAATTATTCTACTTTTTATTTACGACCATAATTTGTTTGTTGTTAGTTAGTGTTTTTAATTCGTTTTTTGTTTCATCATTTTTTAGCATTCTTATATTAATTTTTGTTTGTTTTTTAGCCTCTGACCTGGATTGTGTCAAACTTTCTTGAGCTGGTTTCAGTAATATGTTTGTTATATTATTCTACTTTTTATTTAAGTCCATAATTTGTTTGTTGTCAGTTAGTGTTTTTAATTCGTTTTTGTTTCATAACTTTTTAGCATTCTTATATTAATTTTTGGTTCTTGTCTTCTGAGTTTAATTCTTTTTAATTTTATTTTCACGACATCAACTAACGGATTATGGTCCGAGTTACAATCTGCTCCAGGATGTTTTAATTGAGGTTATAGAGTTTTTATATCTGCTGTTTATGTATTGTGTAATTCTGAATAAAACTTTTCGATCTCATCTTTGGTCTTATCAGCTGTGGGAGCACAGACTTGAATCATATTAATATTGCATTTCCGTGGATGAATTTTTAGAATTATTATTTTTTCTGAAATTTGAACCAAACCTAGTACCTAGTACTGATTTTCTAATTGTGTTTCTTCAGTGTAATGCATATTGTGATTATTTATTGAAATCTCTCCATTTCCTGACCATTGTACATCACTATCATCAAGTATTTATATATATATATATATATATATATATATATATATATATATATATATATTTATATATATAGCGCCAAATATATACTCTATAAGTATATATTTGGAGCTCATAATGTATTAACTAAGACCTAGTTCCAATAGGAAAAAAATAAGGCAAAAAGGCGAATTGCCATTGTTACGATGTAATAATATTACTATACTTATATATATATATATATATATATATATATATATATATATATATATATATTTACATATATATATATATATATATATATATTTATATATATATATATATATATATATATATATATATATATATTTATATATATATATATAAATATATACTCTATAAGTATATATTTGTAGCTCATAATGTATTAACTAAGACCTAGTTCCAATAGGAAAAGAATAAGGCAAAAAGGCGAATTGCCATTGTTACGATGTAATAATATTACTATACTTTTAATATTGATTCCAGAAACGGGACAGAACTTTAGAAGCTTAAGTGTAAAATAAGTACCTATATATAATTTTCATTGTCATCTAGATAAAATCGACGTTTAAACATATATATCTAACGACCATCAAGCAATCCTAATGGATGTATTAAAAGACAATTTCATATTGATTACTGACCTTCAATTATAAAGCACTTGAAAAAAATGCGGATACTGATAACCTTCAAATATCAGACAAAATATTTAATTTTCTTATTCCATTGGTGATTACTGCTTGAACACAAATCACGCAAAATTCTAAAAATAAGTTATATACATAATATCTATTAGATAATACTTTCTATTACTTAAGATTCTACGTCTTTGATCATTAATAGTGTCATTGCAACTACTTAGAAGGTAACCTTTTGACCTACAACTTGTTTCAGACAGTAAGCACGCTTTGGTTTGAGCATATAGGTGTATTTTCATCTATTAAATATTTTGAAATTATAGAATATTTATACAAGAACATTTATAGGAAATTAATAGGAAACATAATAGACAATTATACCATCAATTTTGAATTTTAAATTAAATGTAGATATATAGATAAAATTGGTAAATACTGTCAAGAAAGTTTTACTGATTTCCGTAATAAACCCGTTCCAAAGCCCTAAAATCTCCGTTGGGATTATGTCCAGTGCACGGACTTTCGAATTTCAAATTCTATTTTTGAGGTGGATTGTATTTCTTTATCCTTCATAGTTTTTTTGTGCGTTTTTAGTGCTGTCGTGATATTTTTTATTTATTTCTGTATCTCTATTTAACTTTCTAGTAGTTGATACTCTTGGCTCTCACTTTTACTACGTTGTCAACTATATATTGCTAGATGTTCCTCTGAATCTGGCATGAATATAGTCCAATTTGTTAGACCTATCACCTTGATAGAAACAGAAAAACAGCGAGAGAACATAACATACCATTGCAGCTCTGTTTCGTAGATTACACAAAGGTTTTCGATTCAGTAAAATGGGATCCCCTCTGGAGTATAATGAAAAATACGGGAGTACCTTACCATCTAGTTAACCGAATAAGAAATCTGTTTAATAAAAACACAGTAAAGTTAAAATACATCATCATCATCACGTAGCGCTACAACCCTGGGTGGGTCTTGGCTGACTGTACAACTTTTTTCCAATTTATTCGGTCTTCCATCAACATAGAGTCAAATGGAATGTTCATTTGGCGGAGATCTGCTTGGATATTATCTCTCCATCGCATTCTGGGACATCCGAGTGGTCTTTTACCTGTGGTAATCTCTTCCCATGCCAGTTTTACAAGTCTATCGTTATGCAGTCTGTGTACGTGGCCTGCCCATCTTAAAAAGTCAAAATACACCATTCATACAAATATCACCATTATTCAACAACATAATATATTCTGAATATTTAATGAGAAAAGTACTAGACGAATGAGATATAGGAATCACTATAGAAGGCAGAGAAATCAGCAACCTGCGATACGTAGATGACACACTTATACTAGCACTGAATAAAGTTGAAATAATTACCATCACTAAACGGCTAAGCCGGATAAGCGAAGAATTCGGACTTCAGATCAAACCGGAAAAACAAAAATAATGATCGTAGACAGAGCAAAAAATAATCTACCGCACATACACCTAGTGGCGAATTTCGAAGTAGTAGCCAGATTTGTGTACTTGGCTCCCTAATAACCAACAATGGCAATCAGCAACAGCAACAGGTAAATTAATTAAAATATGGAAAGACCGAACAATAACAATGAATACTAAACTCAGGTTGGTTAATGCCCATATTTTTCCCGTTGCTACATACGCAGCTGAAACATGGACTTAAAAAAATCGTAAGGAGTAAGATCGAGGTCTTCGAAATGTGGGTCGATATAAGAATTCTACGAGTCCTGGACAAAACATAGAACTAGCCTTTTAAAAAAGTAAACCGAGCATACATAATTTACTTCGGCCACTTAGCTAGGAAAACGGGTACCATGGAACTATTGGTAGCGGAAGGAAAGGTAGAAGACCGAAGACCAAAAGGAAGATCTTCAACACGATGGACAGACCAAATGAAGACTCTGGTGGGAATATCCCTACATGAAGCAGTCCATATGGCACAGGATTGCAGCCAATGGAGACATCAAGTTAATAATAGAAATATTTAGAATGTAACCACGCTTTTACAAGGGCTCAAGGAATTAAGGGGAGGATCACCTTGAACGTGATCTCACTATATGTTTAATCATTTTCAATTTCAGCATTTGTTTTCATTTTGCTTTCTTATTTTGTTGTTATTTTTGGGCTATTTATTTTTAAAATTTTTCTTTATACTTTGTTGTTAATCAGAAATTTTTATGTTCCTATGTTTTTTACTAGTTTTATTTCCTATCCATGTTTATTCTTTCTCCATTCGTCTATCTGTTTTATTGCTTTTCTATCTGATTTTTTTATTCTTTTCCTAAGTGCTACCTTTGAGTTTGCTATGATGGTTACATTATCTACGTATTCTCCCTCTTGAAGCTACTTTATGGTATTTTTGTTCGAAGTTGGTAAGAGATCTGCCTTCCTGACTATTACCATCAGTTGAATAGTGTCGGGGAGTATTTGCATGCTGATTTCTGCCCGAAATAAATAGAAAGGTAGAAAATATATAGGTTCAATTGCCATCTTCACAGTTAGCCAGGCATGGCTTAAGACACTCAATTCTATAGAGGTCAATTCTATGCTATGGGATAATGTGGGTACCCTACGTATATATACTAGGAGACCGTAGCAAGGTTAAGGTGGACTGAGTACCGGGACATATACAATACAATACCGTACAAGGACAATGAAAAAGCAGACGAAATGGTCAAACAAAATGTCAATTCATCAAAAATTATAACGATACACGTTTTTCGTGCCGGAGTACATGGTGGTAATTACTGTTTGTTTCTTTTTTTCTTTTTTTAGTAATATTAATTAATTAATATTACTGAAATTAATATTGTTCTGAAACTATTTTCTTGTGGCATGTTAAAGTAATTACTATTTACACAGAATAAGCCACAATTAAAGGTTAAAATACGTTTATTGACGTTTTTTATTTTATTTAATATTAATTTTTAATTTAATTTAGGACATATATTATAAATCGCCATTTACATTTATATTTGTAAGAGATTATATTCAAATTTCAAAGAAAAATATTCTATTTATTCTCTACAATTCATCCTCGGCAAGTACAAAGAACCAACTATGTTGAAACTCGCTATTCAGAGAGACCTTGTCGATAGATCTACGATACAATCTATTCTGAAGCATTGTATGCTAAACAGAAAAATAGAACTTTCGAGGCATAGTGAATACAATGTGTATCGAAAGTTCCGATCTCGAGAATGATTTTACTTACACTCTCGTATACCACCTGTTAATCAATATCGGTCTATTTTTTTAATTTGTTGCTTTATATTCTTAAATATTCAATGTCAATTAAAACTCTAATTACAAATAAATTATTTAAATACTTGATAAAGGAGCAATTAATTGACGAGTCTTCTTGTATATTTATTTAGTATTTTTTTTCCTACAATCTGCCTTTTCTTATACATACCGGAACGTGTAATCCCTTTATTGTCAATAAATGTTTATAAATAAAAAATAACTGAAAAATAAACTATTAATTTGATGGTTCGGTTTCTAGATCGGTAGTAGTTTTTAAAACACATTTTTTAGAAGTAAACGAACTAGTTTATTTTATTAAAAATCCCATTGCCAGCTTCAATAGAATTAGTTAGTTTTTCTTCTACTTTTACTTTTATTGTGTTGTTTTGGTAGTAATTTTCGATCGTTTTGATTATTCCTAGAGGTATCTCTCTTGCGTATAATAAGTAGATAACGTACTTTAATTTGACCCGTTCAAATGTCTTCAAACCGTCCAACAAACATAGATATGCCATAGAAGGTCCATCAAACATAGATATGCCGGTTTTGTTGTATTCTAATGATCTGTCTTGTATTTGCCTTATTATAAATATAGCGTCGGTGCATGATCTTCCCGACCTAAAACCTTGTTGTTCTTCTGCTAGTGTTATAATTTTATTCAATTTATTTGTTATCACTTTGGTTGTTAATTTTAGTGTTGTGTTTATTAGGATGCTTGATCTCTGTTCTTGAGGAATTCTGTTTTGTTCGTTTTTTTTTTGGACTAGTTATAATAGTTGTTTGGTCAGATTCATTATCGTCACCAACTGTTTTGAGAAGCTCTGCCAGTGTTCCCTTTTTCTTTGTCTAACTAAAGTATTAGTTTTATTTCTAATTCTTTTATAGTGGTTATATGGCTGTTGTGTTTTTTTTGTTCTGTATTGTAAAAAGGCTTTCCTCTTTTTTTCACATTTTTTCTTTACTTTCCTCTCTTTAAGTGATTCTGTTTATGCGTTAATTATGTTATTTTTGAGTTTTTCCCAGCTTTCCTCGATGTTATCGTCTTCTAATATTTCATTCCCAGCAATCTTCTCTGATATTCATTTTTCTGTATAAGTATTCAGTGGATTCCGTATTTAGTCCTTCGACTCTGATTTTTGTGTTGGTGCTGCTCTCTTAGGGTATTTCATGATGATTCTTATTTTACATAATACTGGCTTTGCTCGCTACCTACATCTGCTGATTTGAGGCATCTTACGTCGATTATATTTGTTGGATGTATATCTCTGTTGGTTATAACGTAATCTATCATAGGTTTTTGTCCACGGGTGTTAGTGAATGTATATTTGTATTTGTTTTTGTGGTCAAAAAATCTGTTGTTTATAATAAGTTCTATTCAAATATCTAACTTAGTTTTAGTATTCTCTGTCATTACCTTTTTGACACCCTATATCTTCGAATTCGGTCTTGACCTTCCTCTTCTGTTTATGCTAATTTAAATGTTATATCTAACTGATATGGTCTACTTATCAATAGCCTTAAAATTATTAACTCACATAATTACACTAAAATCAACGTCAAAATAATAATTTGCACAAATTTGTTTACTCAATCATAGTTTCACTTGCTATATTATGATGTCATCAATGGCAAACGAATGGTATTCAAGTATTTGCAATCGAGTACGAATAGTGTGGCTATAAAATTTAAATTAGATAAATAAATCTGTTTGCAGTAGATACATACTGAGCATATCATAACTATGGCCGAACCTGTACGTAAGACCAACGAAAGTAAAAGTTGTTTCATTACTCCATTGCCACCATGTTCCGCTTCGGGCTCAATGTAAAGGACCGAGATATGCTTTTATTTTACTATATCAATGCAATATAATTCAGAGCATTATATACAGTTACAATAAGCATAATTTAAATAGAGGTTTTTATCTCAAGGGTAACTATCGTCTTCCTAGAACAACTTTCACCAATTATTATAATTTTATTTCTTTCTTCTTTTTGGTTGATTTTTTTTAATTAGAAAGAGAAATAGATATGATAAAAGATCAGGTAAAAATAGTGAAACATTAAAAAAAATACTGCTATCGTTATGTGGAAAAAAAGAAAGAAGACTTAAGGGAGACGTCATTTGGCGAACATATAAAAACGAGAGGTAACAATAGTTAAAATCTGATCTAATTCTACGTAATAAACAACTTAAAACAAACCAACACTTTTTTGAGGCATACAGATATTGACAAATACAAACGAGAAGTAAAAAAGCCGAAACGGACAGAAAAGTATAACCAATAAAATAACGAAATAGAGAAGAAGCAATTGCTGAAACATTGACCTTAAACATGAAATGTGAGATTGAAAACCTAAATAAGATATACTTAGTCAAATAAGGCCGTGGAACAAATTTAGACGACAAAATGTAAGTTTGTGGAATGAAGATATAAAACTGGAAGCAAATATCAAAAACAAAAATTAAAAACATAAATAATAAAATAAATATTAAAATAATAATAAAATATAAATAAATATCATTTTATAGTAAATTTAATTATTGTATAAACTAAATTATATGTTAAAAGAAGAACCGATATTTTATAACGCTATCCGTGACGAAGCGATCTTATGGCGCTAGCTCCGTGACGACGCCATCTTGTGGCGCTAGTTCCGTGACACTCGCACCAGCATTTTACTATAGAGAAAAAAGTAATACAAAGCCGGTATAGAAGCTTGGCTTCAAAAACTTGATGATGAGAACGTTATCTGAGAACGAAACCATAACCACTTTCTCTTCGGCGGTTTACTCCTGCCACGCAATACAGCTAACGTGGGATCAAGTTATGGCGTAGAGCCTGAACAGAGAAGGAAAACAAGAACTGACACGCAGAAACTACTACTACTACTTGTCGGTTTATAACGTTCTCCGCCGTTTCCCGACTTCCAATCGCCACTTAGACCGGTTGTTCCATAGATCTTCTTCTATGGCCCTCTCTCTCAGTTCTTTATTTATTCCTTCGCTCCAACTTTTTCTCGGTCTACCTCGTTTTCTCTTTCCTTCTGGTTGCCACTTTAGTATTTCTTTTGGCATTCGTTATTCGTCCATTCTTTGTATGTGTCCGAACCAGATAAGTTGTTTTATTGTTAGGTCATCTGTGATTGTTCGTTTGATTCCCATTATTTCTCTAATGCGTTCGTTGGTAATCCTTTCTCTTCTAGATCTTCCTGCGGCTCTTCTCAAAAAATCCATTTCCGTCGCTTTCAGCGTTGACAGTGTTCTTTATTTCAGTGGCCATACCTCACAGCTGTATAAAGTGATACTTTTTACTATAGTCTCATATATCCTCTTTTTATTTTCTTTGCTGATGGATAGGTCCCATAAAATGGTGTTTAACATTGTGATGGCTTTTCTCCCTGACGTATTTCTCTCTCTTATGGCTTTGTCTAATGTTCCATCTTGTGAAATAGTGATACCTAGGTATTTGTAGTCACAGCAGTGCTTTATCGTAGTGTTATTTGATATTGTCATTTGATATTAGTCATTGAATTATCAAATTTGTGTTAATCGAAAGTCTGGTCGATAAATACGAGAGTGATGATACAATTTGTCCAAAGTATGTTCAAAAAAGTGTGAAACTATTAGAGTCCAATACACTTAAATAATTGCGTAATATTTCAGTAGGTATCTAATAATTCAATCACATAGTGCATCAATTATGCAATTGTAATGAAATAATAATTATTTGACATATTTAAATTGTATATGACTACCAGAAGAAAAAATTGATGTTATGTGCAGTGATTGATTGAAAGCAAAAACGATTATTAGCCACCCTAAGGTTGCACACGGAATAATAGATGGCCATGCCACCAGTGAAAACTGCCTGAAAATACATTAGAAGAAATCACAATAGTATCATAAATTATAATTGAATATTATTTTTATAATAAAGTTTTTGATAATTACTTATTTTAAAAGCGTTAAAGCATTAATAAAGAGCTATTCCATCTGTTCGGCTCACGATTAGTTTACCGTGAGATATAGTTGCTATAAAATACTATTTTATCAAATTAAAATAATATACGACGACAATTTTGATAGGACTTTTATTGACTAAGCTAAACGTGTGTACAAAACTGAATTTCGAATGATACTCCTAAAAATCCATTACAAAACGTCTAACAGAAGCCCCTAGTGGAGGGGAGGTCGTTTCTAAAAACTATAAAATGTTATCTTGGGAAAGCAAGTATTGTCCTTCTCAGAAATACATAAATACTTAGCGGGCACGAGAAAAATAAACCGCTTGACTTGATTAACTGTAAATGTTAAAACTACCTAATTTCTAAAGACCGAGATTATGATCTACAAATTTTCCCCAGAAATATGTAAAACTGATAAACATTTTAATCTTTTAATAGATTTCTGGAAGCTAATTTACCCAAACTTTAAGAATTACCGATATCAATATAAAATAATAAAGTAAATCGACAAACAACATGAAGTAAATTATAATGAGACGGTACACCATCCATACGAGAGGACACAGATTGTTAAGCATGTAAAACAACACTAGATACTATAAACGCTGTCAGTATATTAGGCTCACTACACTGATATGTATTCATTAAAAATAAGAAATGACAATCTGTTTTTTTTTAAACAATGGTATCGGAGGTGCAAGGACTAATTAAGTACATAATATTATGCTTTAAATATATTAAAATTAATTAATTTATTAAATGAATGATATATTTGGCTCAAATTGTCAATATTAGTCTTTTTGTTAAGGGGTTTGACACATTTCAATTGTCTCTTAGAATTTTTCTTCTTACCTACATCTTAACTACAGAAAAAATTTCTGAATGGTTGGTAATAATAGCATGTTCAGACAAGGTACATACATTTTTATACCTATTGAGAAGTAAACCGATTTTTAAGAGAACGACAGGTAGAATCAGTTTATATTTACAAATTTCTAGATGAAAATAATAATAATTGAAAAGCCGATTCGCAGCCATTACGTTCCAAGTTGTCGCTAATCTATTATATAACCTGCAAATGACTGCCCTGTGCTAGTCTATTATAAAATCTGAATATTCGTGTTAGTTTCTAGTTAATATAATGTTAACTACTAAGGATTTTAAATGCTACGTTTAAACATTTCAAACTGGGTTCGGATTCGAAACACGAACATCGTAATCATTATACACCGAAATGTGTCTGCCAGCCAACCTGGATGTAAAGTCCTATGTATTTACCAAGAATGTATGCAAATATTATATTTAATCATTCTTGTATTTTCAGTGTCACACTGTACATATTCCTGTAGACAAACCCATAGAAACCGCATACAATTGTAGATGCAATTAACGAGAACGAACCACATACATCTATTTTTATACTATCTTTTTATCATTACCGTTAGAAGTATTGACAAAAGATCGATATATTATTCTGTAAAAACAAACATTTCTTCAACGATATTTAATTCAAGGTCTTTAATTTGAAAGTATAAAAGTATACAAAGAGCATGATATTTATTAACCTGAATTTTCATAAACTATTAAAATATAATAAAAGGTTAAAAATAATGAGATATTTGAAGAAACACCTATTGTTTATAGATAATTGCTGTAACATATTATTACCAATTTGTTCCTGTTTTTATTATATTCCCAAAAACACAACAATTTTATACAGTACATCATCGTTGATACGGCAATACGTCCTATGTCAAAAATTACGAATTTTCAGGAGAGACTAAGAACGTGATATTTGGAAAACTATACAAAACTGTTATATTATTGTGTGGTATTATTATCTTGTTTTTGGGGTATATTGAAAATAACAGTACCAATCTTTTAGGCAATAATGTGGAAAGAGTTAGGACCACATAGAACGTATGGCCATAAATAGATATTACATATAAAGGTAAGGCTGCTGACATAGAACCTATTGCAAATTATGTAGCCTTAGTTAAAATAAACCCAAAGAGTAAAAGAGAAAGGAAAATAAATCAATAGAATTAATCTTTACTTATTACAAAACATATGCAAATAAAAAATTTAAGTTTAGCTGTGGGTAATGGTAACGTAAACTAAACCAAATTTCAAATTTTATTTCTGACACTTTAAAAAAACAGTGGTAAGTCAAAACTTTTTTTAAAAAAGGTTTTAACGAAAAGTTGTAATATGCAAACAGGTAGTTGTATTTAAGCATCCTTGTGGTAAGGTACCATAAAAATGGTGATGATCACCTGGTATTAATGATTTCATTTCTTATACATAAACAAATTTTGTTGTTTCTATTGGTAATGGTTTTGGTAAGGGTGTTTTATTTATATATACTTAGGCCTTGTAGGCAAATCTGTCCATTCCATGGCCAGTTTTATATTTCCAGGTCTAATACTTGATATTTCTTTCCACAATAACATTCTTAAGGTATGTATTATGAAGATAAACAACGTTGTAAGATTCTGGGATCTGTCTAGCGACTTTTATAACATAATCTGCGGGTACAAAAATATCTCGAGGCCTGGGTAATTTCCCGATACTTTTGTTGTATTATAACCTGCTTGCGAATTGCCGGTTATAACAGAACATTTGATATGGTAAAAGATTGATTCTGGTACCCAGATCCATAGCTTCATATAACTATTTTGACGGATTACATTTATTTACTTCAGCTTCAAGTTATTGAACCAGAATAGGTGCAAATGTCTAAACCGCCGTTACTCTCGTGCCAAGTATAGCATGTGGCTTTCTTTGTTTTTAAATCATACATAGTATAATTGTGAAGCTTCAATTTTGTTGTAATAGCAAAACTGCCTGAACATCTACTGTAAAGATTAAGGTGGTATCGACAGATTTGTTTATCATCATCTTTCTCTGTTCTGGTTCTGTCTTTTTTATTAGTATGAATACCATAAGCTGTCTATGGAAGGTTGCCATGTTTAAATACACTGCACTGGTCACACTAATCTTTTCGTGGACAAAATATTGCCACATTTAATTTATGGCAAATTTAAATAATCGATGAGATCATGGTATTATGTTACTCAGACTCAAATATTCGTTAAATAGATGAATTTTACTTTCCCACACTGGTTCTAAATATAGATTTTGTAACGAAACACTGCAGTAATGTAATTTAACTTTTGTCGAGGTATTGAGAAATGCTGTTACATTTTTTTCTTTTTCTTCATTAGATCTACTTACTTCTTTGGTGATATGACTGACTATCGTATTTTGCAGAACCCAGTCTCTCAATTGCCGTTGTTCAATACCTAATGTAGAAATAAACATTTGTTTACAAATATGTAATCTTTCTGTACTTTCCTTCATAGATAAGAAATATTTAAATGAAATGTTTTTCTGCATGCAGCATCTTTAGAGTTTCTCGAGTATCGTGGCGATCCTATTAATACAAGACTGCGTACGTAAATTTTTCTAGAATCTCAAGATTTAAACTCCCAAAAATGTTTAAATATTGAATTTTGATATTCCTCTGTAATTTTGGAATACTGGAATTTTTGCCGAGGACCAATCAAACACGTTGTCACATAGAACATATTGCAATCAGTCACTCCGCCGGTCGACTTATAACGTTTTGCATAATAGTTTTAAAATCTAGTTTGTAATCGGATACTACTTGTATTACTAGTACTACTTGTAGTACTTGTATTTACCCGGGACGTATTGCAGGTACATAGTCAAGGTCACAAAACCACTGTTGGTAGATAAACGAAATAACCGAAATTTTTGACATAAGACGTATTGCTGTATCACCGATGACACGTTGTTGTACTGTACACTACATTAGCATCCGATGTATCTGTATACAAGATTTTATTATATATTTTTATAATTTGTAACGGGAGAAACACTTTTGACTAAGAGTAAGGATGGAAAGATGCAGAAAAATCAACTCTGACAAATAGGTACATATACTTATTTTTCATAAACTATGAATAGGCCTTTTGGTAAGATAAAATAAGGTTCGCGTATGTGGAACAGATTTAAGAGTTATTATTTACATAATTATATTGAATATTATAACTTATTATAATGAATAAAATATATATTAAATTTAACATCGTTCTAAACGTTTTACTAAATACAACACGCATGTGACTATTATTCACCCCATACACACTAGATACCATTTTACATTTAATTATGATAAATTATTAAATTACCTTTGACAAAATAAGGGCAGATATCGAGCACAGTTTTATTAATTAAATCTTGCCCAAGTACTTTCGCTCCCTAGAGCATCTTCAGGGACATTTCGTCAATTTTGGGCTATTCAACAATCGCAGAATGTCATAAACATAAAATTAAACATAAAGTTGTACATAACACTACACTAAACAAGGACAAATAGTTTAGTGTAGTGTTATGTACAACTTTATGTTTAATTTTATGTTTATGACATTCTGCGATTGTTGGATAGCCCAAAATTGACGAAATGCCCTGAAGATGCTCTAGGGAGCGAAAGTAATTGGGCAAGATTTAATTAATAAAACTGTGCTCGATATCTGCCTTTATTTTATCAAAGTTCATTTATTCGAGCATTGAACCTTATATGTATCAATTATTAAATTGTTGATAATATTTTTCCCTTATTTTATTTTTAGTTTACATCGATAACATTAATATAAAAATATTATTTTTAGTTTCAGATTCAGGATAATGAACAGGCCTTTAGGCCTTTGGATACTTCTATCAGCGGGTATGTTGCATTTTTTTTTTATCAAAAGATTAACAGTTTTAATTGATCGCTATTAATATTTAAAACTTGAAACGGTTGAAATAGAAAATAGTATATTTCAGCAATAGAAAAAATATGTGGTATATATCACAATTTGGTGACGTTTCATATATACATGTGTACAGGGTGCGGCATTACTGCGGGGAAGACCATTTACTCATTTGTCGTAAGAGATACGAAAAAACAATTGGGTAAAAGTTGCAGCATAGATAGAACCATACTTAAAAATATTTTTAAATATTCAAAGCCACCCATATTAATAGGGTGGAATAATCTTATTATTTTTGTAATGAAACACCCTGTATATTTTTACATTTTTGGATTCTTCCCGATGTTCGCGTTTTTCAATATAATTACTCTGGAGATCATAGAGGCCACCTTTTCGCTTCTTTTCTTCCATATCCACATTATCTCACGTATGTTCAACGGTCCTTCTTAAAATGATTCCGGTAATTCGTCATCCAAAAAATGTAGATACTTTTTCTGGTTTACGTGATCCTCAAAAAGAAGGGTCCTATGACATAATTTTCAGGAATTCTAGCCCAAACATTTAATGATCATGTTGTTTGACTGTGAGTGAAAATGTGGTCTAAATTAGAAGTTAAGTCATAGTGGAAATTATGTATGTTTACAATATCATTCTTGTGGAGAGTAACTTAATTTTCAAATAAACCGTATTCCGAGAAATATGCATCATTCTAAATTTGTTCCTGCGCCCACCGACAGAATTCTACTGTTTTATTAAGGTCGCGGCATATTATCATGCACGTATAGTTTCCGGCAGGTAGCGTCTCCAGTCCAGCAATTGGACTGCGCGTTCACATTTTCATACATAGAAAGTTTGGTGCGCTGAAGATGTGTTGTCGCTTTTCCAAATATTTTCTTTTTTATTTGCATCATAATAGCATTTATCATTGTATTTATATAAAATTTCTTCACCTCGTACGAGGTCAATTATTTTTTCGAAATCCATTTTAACTTCTACTATTAAACTGTAAATATCAAACTAAAGAGTATTTTTAAAAAAGAAGAGGTATCACTTCTGTGCAAGTGCTAATTGTTTATCACTTCCGTGTATTTGTCGTGTTTAATTGTCACAAAGCAATAAAAACACATGCATAAATGACAAAATAGCCTCAAATTTTTTTTTAAATACTCTGTCTAAATAATCAAAACCTAAATGTACCTAAAAAATACCTAAATACAACGAGGGGAAAACAACGGACTCCTCCTAATTTACATTATCCGTACCAACAGGTTTCGACTCGTTCCGTAGCGGTCGGCATCCGTAAAATATTGTTTTCGAATATACTAAACGGATACCTAAGGTGTCTGATACGATACATTACTGACAGTGTCAATTGTTCATATTTAAAACCATTTAAATTATATTTTTCGGTAACTAAACGCTACAGGCTGGAAACGCAACGTGTAAGATAATATGCCACGACCTTTATAGTTATCCTCATTAAGCAACTATTATGATATAGATGCATCTTGCTCTTTTTTTAAATTCTTGCTATGCTACTTTCAGAAGCATCAGCAATTTCTCTTGTGCTAATATGCGCATTCCCAGTAATATTAAAGATTAGATTTATTTTTTTTTCTTCATTTACAATAATTTTTGTTCAATCAAATTTTTCGTAACTTACGTGGTTTCGTCATTTACCCTTGAAACTATTCTAGTAAAATCAAAATAAAATGGACAGTTAAGGTTTAATTTCGTTACAGCGTTCCACCATTTGCTGATATATTTAATGGTATAGCGAACTCATGATAATCTCTAACGAAATAAAACCTTTTTCATTCATAAAAGTAAATATTTAAAATATTTACCGACAGACGCTAGAGCGACATCTACCAACGAGAATAAAAATCGGACATCGAATTCAGGATACGGCGCAAATCTGTGTTTTCAAAATGTTGCAAAACAAAACAAACGCCAGCCACTGGCATGGCGGTTTAAAATTTGTATCCACGTCACAAAAATTCGTCTAGGCAGAAATCCCTTCGTGAAAACCATTTCCTATTACTCCACTTCTTCTTCTTCATGTGCCTTGTCCGTTCCGAACGTTGGCAATCAACATGGCTATTCTGACTTTGTTTACGGCAGATCTGAATAGTTCAGCAGATGACAATCCGAACCATTGCCGCAAGTTTTGGAGCCACGAGTGTCTTCTCCTCCCTGGACCCCTTCTGCTGTCTATTTTCCCTTGAATGATCAGTTGTAGTACTCTATATTTATTATGTCTCATAACGTGACCCAAGTATTCCAACTTTCTTTTCTTTATACTTATTCCTACCTCTCTCTCTTTACCTATCCGGCGTAGTACCTCTTCGTTGGTCACGTGCTCAGTCCAGGATATACGTAATATACGTCGGTAAGCCCACATTTCGAAGGCCTCTACTTTTTTCATCATTGTTGCGGTCATTGTCCACGCCTCCATTCCATATAACAAAACCGGGAATACATAACATTTCAGAAGTCGAATTTTGAGAGGTAGGGTGAGGCTTTTAGAGGTGAAAATTTGCTTCATGCTAGTGAACGATGCTCTTGCCTTTTCTACTCTTATACGTATTTCCTTTGCTTGATCCCAATTTGAGTTAACTGTTGTTCCCAAGTAGATGTACGAATCCACGTGTTCAATTCTTTCATTGTCTAATATCAGTTGCTGTGGTGGTTGTTGGGTTTTGCTTACTAACATCCATTTGGTTTTTGTGATATTTAGTCTGAGTCCGTATTGTGCACTTGTTTTTTGTATCTTACTTATTAGGCAACTCAGTTCCTCCATGCTACTTGCTAGAATCACAGTGTCATCAGCATACCTTATGTTATTAATTATTTCTCCATTTATCTTTATGCCTTCTGTGCTTTCCTCCAGCGCTGTCTTAAATACTTCTTCTGAGTATATATTAAAGATAATAGGAGACAAGATACAGCCCTGTCGTACACCTTTCTTGATCTCAATTTTATTGGTCAATGTAGATCCTACTTTCACTTTAGCTGTTTGGCCCCAATAGAGACTCGCTATTGTTCGAATGTCTCTGTAGTCGACTCCGATCTTATGGAGAACTTCAATTATCTTTTCGTGCTTTACGTTATCGAATGCTTTTGCGTAGTCTATAAAGCATATGTACACGTCTTTGTTCATATCTCTGCAGCGCTGGATGAGTACCTGTAGACTAAAAAGTGCTTCTCTTGTCCCAAGAGAATTCCGAAACCCAAACTGCGAATCTCCAATGTTATCCTCGCATTTTTTGCTTATTCTGTTGTAAATAACCTTGGTGTATGCCTTCGAAATGTGGTTAATTAGACTTATCATCCGATGTTGATCACAAGACTTTGCTTTTGGTTTTTTCGGTATGGCAACAAAAGTTGACTCTAGCCAGTCTTCAGGAAACTCCCCGCTGTTATAAATATTGTTAAAGAGTCTGACGAGTGAGTCTAGAAATTGACTGTTTGTTTCGCACAACATTTTCAATACTTCCCCGTATACGTTATCGTTGCCTGGTCTTTTGTTATTTTTAAGACCCTTTATAGCATTCTCCACTTCTGATTTTAGAATAGAAGGGCCAGTATCATCATTGCTCAGTGTATACCCACTAGGACGGTCATCATTAAACAGTTGTTCCACATAAGTTTCCCAGATTCTAACTATTTTGTCGGGGTCTAGTTGTAGATTTCCATTATCATCGCATAGCCCTTTCGATGACCTCCACACTAGAGTAAAATGTAAAATAAAAATAAAATAGGCAGTTAAGGTTTGATTTCGTTACAACGTATCACCATTCGCTGGTATGCATATTTCATGTAATTCATATGCATATTTTATGGGCACTTTTATGGATGGAAAAGGTTCTATTTCGTTAGAGCTTACAATGAGTTCGCTCTAAGCACGCAAAGAGGCAGAAATATGCATACGTTATGTTAGGTGTAACACTTTCAATAAACTGATACTTTTTCAATAGAATAGAACAAAGATTAGATGTACTGTAAATAAA
This sequence comes from Diabrotica undecimpunctata, assembly GCF_040954645.1. NCBI lineage: Eukaryota > Metazoa > Arthropoda > Insecta > Coleoptera > Chrysomelidae > Diabrotica > Diabrotica undecimpunctata. The sequence continues at coordinate 95,255,040 of NC_092808.1, read as the reverse complement.
ATGATTTAAATTAATGGAATTTATAATCCGTAAACATTTTATTTAATAGTTATAAATTAGTTAATTATATATTAACAAATTAAGTCCGTTAACTTCCATACACTTTCCATTTTCCAAAAATATAGAAGTAACCTTAATTATACCAGTTAAAAAATACCTAATCGATGAACACCATTGATACACGATACCAACTATCAAATATCTTGCAAACTTTTTCAAAAATTCCTTTAAAGTAGGTACTTTTTAAAACAATTTAAAAAAATTAAGACTCATTTTCAAAAATAAAAATAGTAGGTACGGAAAAGAAAATCACAGATTTATGAATATTTTAATAAAGTGCTTCTTATGTTTTGTTATACATTGTACAGTTTGTCAAAACTAGGAACGATTTTAAAAATGCTACAATGGGCACGCCCACTTGATGCGCAGCAAAATTGCTGGAAATTATCTGGATTTTCGAATTAAGTTACCTGTTTGTTTGTTAATATTTTAAAATGACGTAGTATTTGGTTTTTGGTATTTGATATTTTAATTGTTTTGATACTTGTATATTATCGTGACCGACATCTTTTTTCTGTTCTCGAAAAAGCATTGTACACTCTAAATATTGTGATGGACTCAAATTGTACGGGTTTTCCAAAAACGGTGCAAACACAAAACACGATTAGTTAATTCTGATTCTGGATTGCAGCCCACGATTGCATTGTTACTTAATTTTGTCACCTAACAAAACTGGCTTAAAAACAAAAATAAAGAATATTTTTCCACACACAACCACGTTTAGCAAATAGTTCAAGCTGTAGGGGCGCAGATAAATGATTTTGAGCATTAATTGGATGCCTGGAGTAACCTCCAAGTGCGTGCAACTCCAAACTGTTGTTTATACCTGTTTTTAATTTCCATGAACTCTCGGATAACTCTTGGTTTATAGAAGCGAATGGGAGCTATGGTTCTGGAGTTTTGAAAATCAATTTTGTGGCCTGTATGAAGATGGTGTTGAACTAGAGCTGAAATTGAGTCAGAATTGCGAACAGAAATGAAATGTTCGTAAATTCTATTTTGGATTCTACGATTTGTTTGGCCTATATAGGATCGGGGGCAGTCTGCACAAGGAATTTCATAAACTCCGTGTTGTTCATTTGGAATGTTGTCTTTGATTGATCGGACAAGGGATGAAAGTTCTCGTTGGGGGGTAAATAATGTTTTTATTTCTCTTGATTTTGGAATTTTGTCGATTTTGTCAGTGACACCTTTAATGTAAGAAAGAAAAGCTTTCGTATGATGAGGAGTCTTTGGATTCTGGATTGAGTGGGAGATTGTTGTATTAATCTTAGCCTTAGGTTTAATTATACTAACCGCGAAAACCTTTCGGAACATCGGAACATTTGTGTATATATATATATATATAATGTATATGTATATATATATATATATTTATATACATATATATATATATATGTATATATATATTTATATATATATATATATATATATATATATATATATATATATATATATATATATAATATGCTTTGAAGCTATAAGTGTAATATATAAAAGAGAGACCAGAAACAGCTGTATTCTTTACAAAAAAGCGGAGGGAATTGCTACAAGAATGATCCAACCAGATATAACATGCTCTCAGTGTATGTATAGACATTTTAGTATTAGGAATTAGTAACTTAACTTAATGGTTAAAAATTAAAAAAGACGCTTTAGTTTAGTTATGTACCTACGTAGTACGTAGAGAACTACTTATATTATGTTTAAGTAATAAAGAGAGTTTTAAGAGCTTTAAGTAATAAAGAGAGAGAAATTAATAGAGTTTTTAGTAATAAAAACTTGATTTTTCTTTGCCATGGTATTCTATTCACTAAATCCTGTCATATATGAGATAACCCTGTCGAACGACCTTGTTATATTTTAAGTATTTTAGGTACTATACGCTTAAAGTCTTTTTGACAATTCACCCACTGACTTCAACCCTTTATTATGTATTTCCTGAGCTGCCCTCTTTTCAACGACCCCTCATACTTGACGATCCAACTAGCCGTTTTTGAGCTGAACGACGACAGATTGGAAGTGAAGGGAATAGCTCAACCGCCGCAACTTCTACTACAATTTAAACAAATTAAGCTAACTCCACTTCTGTTGGTCATGGAAAACTTTTTTATCATTTTCTTGACGTCAGCTTTAAAAATCAATAAGTTAAAAATATGTGTAATGTATAGGCAGCGCTGTAGCTTACTTAATTTATAAGGAACAAATCGTCCCTATTTCCAAGCAATAAATAAATGATTTAAACATTTTTTAAGCAAATATTTATATTTCAACATTTATACTCCGTTTAGAATTAGATCTCTATCTTTTTAAAAAAAAAAAACATTTAAGAATTTTTATTAACAATTAATCGTATCTCGAAAAGGAATTTACCGTTCTAATCTTACGAAGTCTTATTCGATTTGTAATTAAAAGAGATACCATATAATGCTTTTTACATAATAAAAATGAATTTTTACAAAGGTTATTTTAAAAATAAAAAAATGGCGAAAAATTGACATATTTGCATTTTCAATGATTATTTTGGCATTAATTATTCGTCAAATTTAATGTAATATAGCTCGAATTAAAGCTTTTTTTATTTACTTTCATAATGTATACTTATTTACCCTAAAATATTGATTAAGACACTTTTTCTCTACAGCTTGAGCTAAAATAGAACATTTGTTGTACCTCTTCAATGTAAAATTTAAGAAAAGTTGTTAAAAAAACACTATCTCCTACTGCACTAATACTAATTTATTATTGTTATTTCGTTTTCATTCCATTACATGATATTTTTGATTGCTGAATAAAATTGTAGCTCTAATTAGATCTAAAAATGTGTTTTCATCATAGTTTTTCAATGTGCATTACCTTTAAGGTCTTATGAATGCTAGGATGCTTTCTTAGCTATCTAGATGGAACATAAAAGTTTAAGCTTGCCAAAATCTCTTGATTATAAATAAAGCCTTTAATGTTTACATTTTGTTTTCTGGTTATAAGATAATCATTGCGTTAATAATACAGAAAATGCATACGTATTTCATGTTGCGAAATGTTTCTTTTGCAAGTTGCTAGTTTGTCCATTTAAGACATAACTGACAGCAGTGGGCTAAAAACTATTTAATATTATAGAAGCTATTGTTTGAGAGATGTTCTAGTGTTACTAGAAATTAACTTGTAACATTTCTTAACAAAATAATTACGCTTGTCCATCTTCTTATTTTCCACAACAAGATTTTTACTGATAGTACATAGATTTCACTTAACTACAGAAAAAAAGGAAGTACTAAATTTTGTTAAACTTTATTTGAGAAACAAACAATGTAAATTAAATGTTCCAAACTTGGCCATAAAATAAAAATAACAGAAAACAACTTGTTAATAGTCACATAAAAAAATAAATTACTTTGTATGTGTAACACCAAAGATATCGGTAAAACAAACATGTTCTAAATAAACGCAGTCAAATTATAATAGACTTTCCATTTCGTAGTATATACGCCTTGTTTCGGAAATAGTCTGACTTTTACTGTTATGTAGGACTATTACGACACGGTCATTGGATATTATTTAATAAGAATTTAGTACGTGTAAACAGGTATTGTCGAGGTATCGATATAATATTATGAAATGAAACAAAAAATGCATATGCTGTTCATATAACTGGGCTAATTAGCTGCTACTAAATTTGGTTCCGTTAATCACTAGTGTATAAATGCGTGTATAAATTCTTAATAGCAGCTAGATTAAAATAGTTGTTTGATTTTCATAATTCAAAATTTTGTTAGCTTTCACTGACTTTTATACAATTCTGAGTATGCACGTTTGAAACGTGTACATCAAAGTTTCCAAAAGGAAGACACCTTATTTAGTGATCTTTCACCGTAGCAAATTCGTCTAATTTTGATATCTTTATAACATATGTCCACTGATTACTCGACTTAAAAAACTGCATTCATTTTTTACTTCCCTACTCAAGTCAATATGCCCCGAGGACTTAATTAGACCAGCCGCTGTATTCTTTCTCTTTATCACACCTGCAAATCTGCATCTTTTTCGTGTTTAAATTATCTATTTATATTACATGTTTGTACATAAAGAAATCTTAATTCAATAAAATATGTTACAAATCTATTATGAACACATACCAATGTTCCATAATTAACACTTTTAGGAACATATTTTTTTTGAAAATCGTGACAAAAATAAAGTATTATTCAGATTTATATTATTCGTTGCGGATTGAGTTCCATTTTAATTTTTTGTATTCATTTTTTATTTTGGATACATTTTGTTATAATTCTAGTGCTGACATAAATGATACAAGGTACCTATTTAACTAAACAAATTTTAACTACTGGTTTGATTTGAAAAAATCTTACACACTATACTTTTACACAATTGCTAATATAATAAACTACAAACTTTAAAAAAATTATGCAAAATGAGCACCATTTGTCTGAATATAGCAACGACGTCTGTTAGACCATTTATCCATCACTGTACGGATGACATCTTCAAAAGGGAAATTGTTCACAGCTTCTACCAGCACCTGATTTAATGACTCCACGTTATTGTGTCGTCTTGTATAGGCCATACACTCTAAAACTCACCACAAGTTTTAGTCAAGTGAATTAAGGTCTGGGCTGGCTGGTGGTCAATCGTCACTACTAATAAGTTTAGATACATGATTTTTAAGCCACTGCTGAGCAGTGTTGGCCTTTTGCGCAAGTGCAAAGTCCTGTTGAAATACCCATGGTCTATTTTGAAAGATAGTGTAGTTTAGGAGCTCCACTAAATTTATTACAATGTCCCGTTGATAATTTCTGGCCGCTGTTTTAACGTCCTTTTTACAAAAATGTAAAGAAGTGACGCCTTCATAGGATAGTCCCCACCAAACCATCACTGAGGCGGAATAATGATCTCGTTCGATCCTTAGCACTAGTACGCGCATAAACTCTATTGTTTTGCTTATTGAAAGTTTCTTCCAAAATAAAACAAATTTCATCTGTAAAATGGATTTCTTTGTAACGCCATTTACAGTACAACGACAACAAGCGTCTTGATTTTTTTTCTATTTTGTTTTAATACAACGATGAGGCGTTGCCCTATTTATCGTTTGAAAGCGCCAAGTCCCAAGTCTTGTTTGGTAATGCGGCCCATGGTTCTCGGCGCAATATCCATTTCCCAAACCATGATTTTTTATTTTCGAACAGAATTTTGGTTAATTCTTGACTTAACTGCGTTAATAATCTGTGGCGTACGAGCCACGCGAGGCCGGCCGGATCTTTTATGGTCACTTACTCCTCCCGTATCCAAAAATAACTTACCAACACTATACACAAAAACACGTGTAATATTTAATGGTTTTAGTAATTCAAAAATACGAGCTCTTTCTATACCCTACTTATGAAGAGCAATGACATCGATACGATTCTCTTTGTCTATCCACTTCATCGTAACGGCTCAAATTAGACTCAAATGTTTTGACGCATCTGTAGCGTACATATCGACTGTCAGTAATTTCAACATAACTTTTAACTGCGTTAAGTTTGTCAGCCGTACAAATCGCGTTTGCACTTGTATCGATATTTATGGCAGGACTATGTATATAGCTGTTTGGCATTTAAAATTAAAATGTTACTATACTCCGTTCATTCCCAAGGTACGCTCGAGATCACACCCATCGGTGGGTATGTCGTGTCATCGCAGCTTGTCATTGTCAAGCTCTGGGGGAATATAACATTGGCACGGCAGGAGCGCACTACCGTGCCTGGCCTTATTTCGTCTTAACTCGTGGGAACACAGATGGAAAACGAGATGATCAAATAGAAAACACATCGCTTAGTAAAGTTGCCAAAAATGAAATTCTTCTGAGATTATAAATACAAACACAAGGATCACAGAGACGACTCCAGTTGCGGATTCTATCTCCTCTCCAAATACTCAGCCAGAAGGTGTTCCGAGAGGAACAAACTCTGAACCAGGTATCAAAACAAACCTTTCTGATGCTCAACAATAGATGAAGAGGAAGGCAAAACTGGCTGCTGGGACAAAGACTACAGCAAATCCACATAAAATCAAAGAGAAGGTACCCGCAAAACCCGACGGTACAAAGAGACCTCGGGAGAAAACCATTACCCTCCTCTGCAACTTCTTCTACTTTAGGTGCCGTGTCCATATTCACACGTTGGCCGTCATTATGTTTACAATTTCCTGAAACCTATCTCTATCGGCTACTGCGTGAAATAATTCTTTTACTGTCTGTGGTACCACACCATTGTCTAATATTCTTCTTCTTAAAGTGCCCTCTCCTCAATGGAGGTTGGCTACTACAATTTTAAAACCTTCTCTATCTTCAGCTGTTCTTATTAGCTGTTCAAAATTTAGCCCTGTCCATTGTCGGATGTTTCTGAGCCACGATAGTCTTTTCCTTCCTAGGCCTCTCTTTCCCTCAATTTTTCCTTTCACTATAAGTTAATGTCTAATATTACTGTCTAATATTACATAACCATAAAAGGTTATGTATACCATATTTCTTTCGACCAATCCATCTATATTCCCCCAATTTTCCTTGTATTATAAGGCGAAATAGATGGTATTTGGGTTATCTAATTATATTATGCCCGAAGTATTCTGTGTTTCTCCTCTTTATGATGTTTTTGAGCAGACGTTCTGAATTAATTATTTTAACATCTTCATTTGAAATGTGCGAAACTCATGATATTTATAGGATTCGTGAATAGCACCACAATTCGAATGCTTCTAATTTGTTCAGCATTATGGTGTTTAATGTCCATGTCTCACAACCATACAAAAGGATAGACCACACATAACATTTCAGGACTTTCTTGCGAATATGCAGTGACAAGTTTCTGTTACATAAAACTGGTTTCCAGGTCATAAAAACCTTACGTGATATTTCAATCCTAGTTATTATTTCGTCAACAGAGTTACAGTTTAGATTTAACCAGCTGCCAAGGAATTTAAAATTATTTACGCGTTCTATCTCCTCTTCATTAAGTGAAAACAGACATTGATCTATATTGTTCTTTCCAACCGCCATCCACTTTGTCTTTGAAATGTTAATTTTAAGTCCTTCGATAACTTACTTCACTGACTAGACTTAAAGAAACGGCTGTATCTTCAGCGTATCTGATGTTTTTGATTACTTCTCCGCCTAGTGTTACTCTTTTTTGTCTCGCATCCAAAACTTTCTTAGAGATTTCTTCAGAGTATAAATTAAAAAGACTTGGTAACAAAACACAACCCTGTCGCACTCCACGTTTGATGGGTAGTTTTTCAGTACGCCCATCTCCAATTTGGATAGAGGCTACTTGATTGTAATATAAGTATTTTAGCAGTCTTATATTATAGTAGTGGTCAAGTCCTGCTTCTTTATGTCAATGAAATAAACATAAACGTTCTTTCGGAACTCACAGGCTTTTTATAAGAGAACGCGCATACAAAATAGTGCCTTTCTATTTCCTAGACCATTTCTAAATTCAAATTGCTTATTACCTATTCTACTTTCGCATAGAAGAAATACTCTGATTTGTTTGGTATTGTTATAAACAGTGACTCCAACCGATTATCTGGTATTTTTCCTTCTCTGTAAATATTGTTAAAGAAAGTAGTTAAGTAGGTAATGTTTATACATCCAAAAGTTTAAGTAGTTTAGCAGGGATTTGATCTGGTCCAGGTACTTTAATATTTCTGGCTTGCTGTATTGCCTGCAACAAAGTCTATGTCATATATCAATGTCACGAAAATATTCAGGATGTCAGTGGCACACAGACACCATCCTGATACTTAACTAAATTTGGCTCAGGTAGACGGGATCATCAACAAACTGGAACAAGCAGTGGATGAAGATCTTTTTGGAAGTCACAATCAACTTTTGTAGTTCTACAGAACATCGTTAAGCGCAGAGACCCTGTGGGGAAACTATAAATAAAACCTTTAATAAAATTGAATTTTTTATCACCATACATCTATTTATACATTCTTATTTTATCCTTGCGTGAATTAGTGCCTTTAGAACGTAGCTTATTGAGCTTAAAATGTAAATATGTTGAATTGTTTAGGACTTAATATTTTATCACGCTAGAATTGACAATTAAGTGTTATATTAATCATTTTATATCTATACAATTTACCAGTTTTGCTTAGATATTGTAGTGGTCTTGTAAATTTCGGAGTTGATGGTCCACTATATTTTTCAGGGATAATACTAAGAATTGTTGTTCTGTTAACATTGCTGCTATATTGAGCAATTTGACAGTTCAATTTACAATTAAAGTAGAAGAACTTGTTTGCCTACTGAGCATATACCAATTTAGTTTTCTTCAGAATGTTCTTTTCTTTATTTATATCGATTAAATTTGCTTTTGTTTTAATAGAGTTTAGTAGTTAACAAATTAAATCTCTAATATTTCTAAAATACATACGGAGTACACCTAAATAATAATTGCATCAATAAAATGTCTTTAAAATTCTCGAAAAAAAAAAGTTCCTTAATTTAACATTCCTTTCTCTCTATCTATATCTTCTGATTTATGGACGACAACTATTCCAAGAATCTCAAGTCAAGCCCCTATTTAAAAAGCATTGAGAATAAATAAATAAAAACCATTCACTTGGTGATTGTGCAGTAATGACATTTTTCTTCTAATCATAATACTTGCACTTGTGCAACAATATAAGAAAAAGGTTAGGTCTATTTGCATATTTGTCTTATACCTCTTTCATAAGACTCTAATCAAATATTTCTTTTGTTTATTTAACATGGTAAATATTAATTATCATTTTACTGATAATGAAGGATACTGTCTGTTGACATTATGTTAGTATTCCTACTCGAAGGTTCTTTTCTATCATGTTCTTACAGTAATTTTATAATTTTTTAAAATAAGTAGTTAATCATTCGATAGCTAAATTAAAATCTGTCACCAAAGAGAAAGAATTATTATTGAAATAGCGTGATCATGATTTTAGGTTCAAACATCAGGGACTGCAAGTTGCCTTAGACATTATTTTTTATTGTACCACCTTATTGGTTGGTTTAAATTCAAATTCAATGTGTATAGAATATTTTTTCATTTCGAGACATTTTAGCGGTGCGCGTTGCATGCAAAGACGTGTCCTAAAGGTGAGAGACATTTGCATCTTCTTAACAATTCGAACCATACACTTCTTGCATAATTCTGCACTTAAATTGTAAAATGCATATTTTTCACTTAAGATACGCCTTAAAGAAACTAGACTACTTCCTGACGCAGTTTCTGACCGGACGTGGTAGTGTGGTGGTAGTTTTGGCACCTTCACAAATAGAATTTAGAATAGGCAAATCTGCCTCGGCAGACTGTACTGTTTGTGGGGTACCGGACGCTCTCGCCCACATTTTTAACTGCTAGAGATGGGCAAATGAGAGGGGAGATTTCGAGGAGCGAATGGGTTTCGGGTTAGATGAAAGAAACATGGTAAACATAATGTTGAGAGGAGAGAAAGAATGGAGAGAAGTACACTGTCTGATTTCTGGGGTGATGAAGAAAAAGGAACAGGAGGACAGAGGAGGAAATTAAACCAGGGATATAAAATTTATGGTTAATATTATTTATTAGTTTATGACCTAACGTCTGAAATATTTTCTAATTTACGGTAATAGGTATGGTTATTTATAAGTTTTTAGTTTTTTATTTTAGTTGTTTATTGAGTGCCAAGACCACCTTTCTGGAACGGTGGTTAAGGTTTTAGCTGGAACACGGTTAATCCGGCACTATCCTGGGGTCTTCTGGTCTTAAAGTATCTTACTTGGCCGAAAAATGCCAGGGTGTCTTGATAAGTTCTTAAGCTCTTACTGAAATCTGGCAATAAGGCAATTAAAAAAAAGATACGCCTTTAAAAGTGCAGAGATCAACAAAGGGACGCCCATGTATATTTCATGGATTATGAGAAGGCATTTGGTAGGATGCAATATGCTAAGCTAATAGAAAAACTATCATAAAACCACAGTTGATAAACGAAACGTACGACTAATGAAACATTTATATTGGAGGTAGAAGGTAAATGTAAAAGTTAGGAATTACAAGTACGGAATGCCAAATAGAACAGAGAGGCAGTGTTGCGTTCTGTCGCCAATATTGTTTAATTTACATATATTCTGACAAAATTTTTAAGCAAGCCTCAAAAGATCAAATTTTCAGGAGTTTGACGTTAATGGTGAAATGACCAAATTTATGACCTCCATGGACAACAAATTAAAAGAATAGTTAAATCATGATCAAAGAAAAGTTGTGTTACGGAACAAATGGACTTCGATAAGGGAATCAGACATATTAATTGACTTGGCTCGTTCAACTTTATCAAGACGAAATTTTCTTTCTTTAATAATAACATCAACCCAAAACTACGACAGAGGATGGTAAAATGTTACATATTGTCAACGTTCTTGTAGGAAACTGAAACCTTATGCCTGATTTTTACGTTATTTCACGTATCACTTGAACCTAAATTAGTTATATTAAGGTAATTCAATTTTTAACTTGTCTTCTTCAAATATGTTTTCTATGAGTCAAGATCCTTTTTAAACTACTGGTAGAACCAATCGGATTTAATATTTTCATGGTAGTTGCAAGATTTTTGCAACTCTAATATTAAAAACCCATTTTCAAGCAATCCAGTACCACTTTTTATTTGAAAAATAATTAAAAATTCCAAAAGGACGTCTTAACTCAATTAAAACAAAATGATGAATGACCGACGCTTAATTTTTGTTTGTCTATTTAAATCCTTTTATAGAATAGTCCCTCCTTAAGACACTTGAGCTTTCATTTTTCTTCCTGCCACGCGTTTACTCTTGCACATAATTTTTACAGTCGTTTTTAGATATCTATAGGGCCATATAAACAGTAAACATTGATAGTATTATTGTAAGAGAACTGCATATTCCTACCAAATCCGTAAGATTCAATATTACCCCTTCGCACCATTTTTATTTTAACCTAATAAGTACCACTTCATTCACGAGCTAACACTTATTTTTTTAACATAGTTAAAGTAAAAACACTAATTTGATAGGGACACATAGAGGTTTTATGTGTGTCTTTGTTGTGAGTCTGTTATTTTCCTGTATAGTATAGTACAGGAATTCATGTGAGACGGCGGATTTCGGCGGATTGGTAGAAATCTTAACATGTCAGAGGAAAACCGTTATAAGTATAGAAATAAAAACAAAAAAATTTCTATTAATGAGTCTGTACTCAAATTAAAGTATAGGGTTCAAACGTTCGCAGAAATTGATAAAACATGAACACTAGCGCAATATAGGTGATCAAAAGATAAAGTTAATTATAAATCTACCTGTATCATTAAATAGCGTTGTGTGTAGGCATTCTTAATAAATAGCTAGTAAATAAATAATTACCTAGTAGTGATTTTTAACAATACTATGCGTCTATAATAGATAGCCAATGCATATTTAAAAATATAGCTAACTGGAGATTGTAAATTTCTTTAGAAAAATAACGATCTCTCACTTATAAGCCGAGTACAATTAGCTGGCGTGGCGGACTATAATGTGCCTCTTTTGAAGTGCTGTATTAAGAGGGCAACAAATAATTACTCTGAAGTCGTAAGTTATTCTCTCGTTATAGACGTTGAAGTTTCAAATACTTTTCTTCTATAATATATATATTCCTGCAGATAATATCCATTACCAAAAATTAAGATTCTTCCAAAGTGATTGATTCGAGGCAATTTTAATTTGCAACTTTTTGTATAAACCAACGACTCTCAAATTTTATTCTAATTAATCTTATTTAATTTAATTTAAAGGATAGTCCCTTAGGAAAAGACTATAAAAACATGATAGCTTGTATCTTCTATTAAATGTGTTAGCATGTTTCAGAAGACTAACCCGTTTAGTGGGTATTAACATGGATATTTTTGGATTTTCATCAATCATATGTTAGGCATTTTAATTCGTATCCTGTAGATGGTATTATGGAAGCCTCTACGTTTATTAATCTTTATTTTATCAGTACGTTTAAACGATCGAAGACTTTTAGTTGTTTTAATAGATACTACCAGTGTCTATGAATTACTGCATAGAATTTGTACAGTAACTTTGTTCATATAATTAAATACCAAGTGATCAATTACTTTATGTTATGCAACATAATAATAAAGTTATTTTTAACGTGCAACGGTACAAATCAATAAATTCTTAATAGATGCTACTATCATTAAAAATAAACATTTCTCGAAACATAAAGTTAAGACACATACACGTCGCAACAAAAATTTTGTTTAGAAGCATAAAGTCTTATGCACTCCTTTCATTCACTTTACTCCTTCAGGCATTACAAATTATAAAATATCTAGGGATTCATTTTGAACTTAATTTATGTTTGCTTTCCAATAAAGTGTCACACCCTTGTTCTGTATATTTTTTACATGAAGATATAAAGATAAATATAAGTATGTATTGACTTGCAAATGATATGCATACCAAGCAGGACGTGGTAAATCTTCTTCGAAAGGCCATCAGCAATCTCTTTGTAGATAGCATTCGCTAAACTAACAAAATTAATATTTCATGGAACGGTGGACACACCTTGACTGTTTAATTTTTTATTCTTTGACTTCTGCAAAGACTGTAACGGTTATTTTATTCCTTTTTGAAGCGTATAAATCTTGCACGAATAAATATTTATTAAAACTACATACAGTAGGATTTTTTTGGCCGATTGTGCCAGTTGATAGAAAGAAAATAGTTTTTAATTCAACAATCAATAAGTGCAGCTTCATACAGGGCCCGTCTAAAGTCTGAACTAAGAAGCATCTATTTATAGTTTTTATAATGTTTAAGCGACGTGATATTTAAAAAGAAGAACGCGAACTATTTTGTCTGATAATTTTAAATGGAAACATATTGCAAGTAATACATCAATATATATATATATATATATATATATATATATATATATATATATATATATATATGCGACTTGTGCATCAATATAAAGTATGTTCTTGGATATTTGCAATTATGTTGTACCGTTTTAAAACGGTGAAGGTTCTAGATTCATATTCATGTTCCTATTGAGCATATGACATGTGTTAGATCATTTGACAAGTCATATAGTGGTCATTTCCTTGTAAATCCGTAGGCGGTGATCTCCAATAAACGATGTACACCGCGTACAACGTTACCGCAATTCGTCTCATCTGTATACGGCGTAACGCTATACGCGGAGTACGGTGTTTATTAGAGACCACCGCCTTAAACTTCATCCAATTAGACGTTGTAATTCCTGCATTTGCGTTACTGGTTTATCGGGATAGTAGAGAATAATAATAATGAAATTAAAGGTTATTATTATCAAGGATAAATTAATCTGTTTTGAGCTATTATAGTACATGATTAAATATGCATTATAATGAAGAATTTGTAGTCATAAATTTAAATACAAAACCAACTACTATTTGACAAAACATTCATAATGATTAACGTGTTTGTATCTATTACAGCTCTAGCGATTCACATAACCAAAAGCACATAAGTTATAGTAAATCTGAGGCTAATGTAATACAATTTTTTTTTCAACGTCTATTTTATATTAATTGAACTACTACAACATTTTTGATATAATATATACTTACGAAAACTTTGAAGATAGTACTAATAATGACTAACTTTAAGTTAAGGGCCAATTGGTATTTGTTTTTTGTTATGAAATTTAATATATATTGTTTTTTGACTACTAATTCCTTCACTCCGTCTTTCTTCATTTCCTGAACAATCGTTTCGGCTTCCTCTCTTTTCGCCTGTGGTAATCGTCGAGCTGTTTGACGAATTGGCTTAGCATTACCAGTATCAATTTTATGCTTAACAACGGTAGTTCTTCCCGTCTTTCCTCCTTTCGTACGAAAATATCACGATACTGCCGAAGAAATTCCATTAATTTCCTTTTTTCCATCTGATTTACAGACTGTCCTGCAACTGCAACCATTTGGTCGAATTTGTCGTTGGAATTATCAGATGTTGTCGCCTGACGGATTATGGATGTCACAGGTACACAAGTTCCTACTTTTGTCTCTTTGTTGATGGTCACTGGGTAGTCGTTGACATTGATAAGTCTCACAGGAATTTCTTTAGCCGAAGTCACCAATTCCTTTTCAATTATGATTCCACCGCCAACCTCATCGTCGTGGTTCCAAGGCTCCATTATAACAGGTGTCCCTTCGTCTACAATTCCGTGTAGTCGCGCTACTATGATTGTTTCGCTTTTCGCAGGCACGACTATATCTTCCTTAATGGCTGCTTGCACAGTGTTGTCATTATGTGGATGAAGAAATACCTCTTCGCTGCCAACTTTAATTACCTTATTTTTAAAATCCAATTGGAATCCATGCATATTCATTACGTCCATTCCTAATATAACATCCTCTTCGATGTCAGCAACTATAAAAGTATGGACGAACTTTTCTGCTCCAATTCCCAATTGTACCTGGATTTCTCCAAGAATGTTGGCATTTTCACCTGTAGCGGTCCGAAGTCGCAACCTCGTTGGTAACAGTTTCTTACGGCTGTTTATAACTGTCGGGCGTATAATGGTTCTGGTCGCTCCGGTATCCACCAACAACGTATGTCCTTTACCATTTATTTCTCCATCTACATATATACTATCTTCACGACATTTCAAAGAAGCTATTAGTATGAGAGGGTCTTTGTTCAGGGTCGAAGTTCAGGGTCGAAGATGCCCTCCTATGGCCGACCCGTTCTAGTTTTCCTGGTGGTAAGTTTCTTGATTTGCGTCGTACCTAGGGTGCTTACATGAACTTCGTACGTGTCCTATTTCGCCACAATTCCAGCATCTTATGGTCTTCGTTTTCTTGTATGTCATACTTTTCATCATATTAACAAGCTGGTCAAGTTTATCTTCACCTCCTTCCTCTTTTATAGTCCTAACTTTACTGTACCCGCCAGAGGCCTGCATAGCTGATTCGTATTTGAGGGCGGCGGATAAGACATCAACCAGCGTCTTGTGACGAGCTAATCGCAGTATTCTCTGCATTTCATGATCCCGAAGACCATCAATAAACGTTTGAACGGCCTATTTTTCCATCATGTCTTCGGGAGCTGTTGGATAAGCATATAGTACTAATCTAGCAATATCTACCTCATATTCTTGAAGAGCCTCATCTTTTTTCTGTCTTCGATTTTTAAGCTGCGACTGATATACATGCTCCAAATGTTCGTGGCCATATCGCATATTTAACCTCTTCTTCAGTTGTTCGAAATCATCCGTCTCCTCTACGGCTATGGTCTGAAGCTCATCTAAGGCATCTCCTCGAAGAGCGATAGTCAGGTTTACAGCCTTTTCTTTTTCAGACCATCCATTCACTCTTGCAGCTGATTCGAACTGTTTCATGTAGTTGTTCCATGACGATTTTCCGTCGAAAGTTGGGACTTTCACATGAACAGAACCTCCACTTCCTTCAAATTTCGGCCGTATTTCCAACTTACATTTCGTATCGTCTTCTTTTGTCTCTACTGTAATCGGGTTGTTTCCTCTCTCTGCTGTCCCTGTTTCTTCCATCTTCCTTTCCATCTCTTTCCATATCTTTTCTTCGAAGGCCAACATATCGGCAGCAACTTGGTCTTTTAACGACGATATTCTATCGCCGAGGGCAGACATCACAGAAATGACTTTAGAGATTTCCAAAGAGATGTTAGCAGAAACTTTGCTTTCCAGAGAAGAAATCTCGTTAGAAACTTTGTCTTGTAATGATGTGATGTCACCAGAAACATTGGCTACATCAGAAGAAACTTTCGAAATATCGTCAGAAACTTTGTTCTTTAATTTCAAAATAGACGAGATGACAGCATCTTCAAATATATAAGTTTCTGGATTTAAATCATCTTGCTCCAAAGCGTTCTTTAGTCGTTGGACTAAATCAGCCTTTTTTCCGGTAGAAGCTAATTCTCTGTCCTCGAGATGTCTTCTTAAATTCGTAACTGTGAGCTCATAAATCATCGTCATTTTCACAATTTAAAAATATTCACTTCAGAACACCACTTGTTATATTATTATAAGTCTAATTTATTTTCTATTTTACTTCTGACACCATTTGTTATGCTATTAATTAGTTGTCTAATTTATTGTTTTCATTTATTTATTAAAGGTTCTATTTATAACACTCACAAAATTTATTAAAGTATTTAATACTAATTTATATTACACGAACAATTATACAATTATTTAAAATAAGGGCGTTACATGTCATTATTTATCGTAACAATATCTTTGACTGCTACATATCTTTTTAAGGTAACCCACTTTTCCATGGATGTTTGGTTTTCATATTGTTCTTTTTAGATGAACTGATGATGCTTCTTGATTAAGAAGCGAAACATCTTCAATAAATAGATGAAGTAGCCACCTTCTTAGTCTTTTATTTCTCCACTTTGACCGAAAAACCCACCACTCTTCGAGTGTTCCTTAGTTTATATATATATATATATATATATATATATATATATATATATATATATATATATATATATATATAATATAGCTAAGATTAATACTATTACAAAAATTAATATTAAACTCAACAGCCTTCCTTCAACTTCGGAAGAGCCATCTCAAAGAGATGGCGGTATACGGTTACCTTCGACATTGAGACACTGTCAGAAATGTTCGCACCAATCCCCGCGCCAATCCCCGTGTCAATCCTCATGCTAACCCCCACGCCAATCTCCACCCAAACCACGTCACTATCGACGATATAAATGAACCGTCCTCTGTCCCCAGCGGCAGTAGTGCATTTATTGGTGATCAGTGTAGTAGTGTCTGGAGGCTCGGGAGACTGAGACCTCGTAAGCCCTGAAGAAGACATCAGAGAAGATGTCAAAAGCTCGGCGCAATGAGACTCAACGCGGTTCAACCCGGAAGACTGTTGAGTTTAATATTCATTTTTGTAATAGTATTAATGTGTGTCCAATTACGTGGGCACCATATGGAAAAATTTTGTATTCTTAGTTTTATGAAAAAAGTTATACTTAATAAAAAGTTCTTCAGGATCTTAAAAAGTACCTTTAAATTTCACAATGTCGAAAATTGTTCTTATAAAAAGTAGTTTGGAATTCAAAAGTAGGTTTTAATATGCAGTTACATTCTTCTAATTAAAAAAAATGCAAATTTTTCTCAAATTATCGGTACTCATCGTAATTTTTATTTATTACAAAAAATATATTTGATTGTTGTGTTTTAAAGTTTAGATCATGCAGATCTTCTTATAAGGGATAATAATTACTTACATAATAATTACTTGTATGACAAGTAATATACTAAAATTGGCACTCAAATTTTAATGTTAAAAATAGACTAGTTTTAATATATGCATACAAAATGATGCACATCTGAAAGAATAATCCATTCATGTAGGTACATCATTAGAACGTTATATTCCCATCCTACTTGCATGTGTTATGTTCAATTATGTGATTGCCAAAGCAGTGCATATTTTAGTTACATTATCTTAATTTCTAATTAAATTATGTGATACACTTTTTTATTTCAATTAATAGCTTTAACTAGTAAGATTATTAGCGGGATAATAATTTTTGTTCAATGTATGTGTTGAGTACATGCCTCATTAATAAGTAACTTTGGCTCCATTGTTTTTACACAAAGTCGTTTATTATATCGCTACCTTGGAAGATGACTGTCATATGTCAAAATGTGACAGTTTTCAGAAACGGCCATTAAAAATATCAATACATTTTAAAAATATTATAAAACTTTACCCATAACAAGACGCTATAGTATAAAAACTAAAAATACTGTCATTTTGTAGTAAATTATAGTTCCATTCTAGATTTCTAAATAGATTCTCAAGCACATAGTTCAACATTTTTGATGACATGATGAATCCCTGTCAGACTGTAAGGTTCATTTTAATTGGCACAATTTGTTCCTAAGCACGACAGATATTGCTGATTTGTCATATATGTTAGATATTAGGTTTATATATCTATCTTCTCTCTCTCTCTCTATTCTTCCCTTCTGTAAGGCATTTATATTTACTCAACAAATATTGGGTGTTAATGGGATCCGCCAGAGAGGATACTTTTTACCAATTTAATGGAAAAGTCAAATCTTTCGATATGATGAAATTCGCCTATAAAGCATAATCCATAACCATATCAATGACACTTTTACGATACACGATTGAAATAGATGGAATAATAACGAGAATTAAGAAAATCTAGAATCTACAAGAAATCCATAAGAATTTCCATGCAGAAACTAGACGAGAAACATCAAAAACCAAAAACTACTGAAATCGAGATACAGATATACTAACAGAAATGAAAACACTTGGTATACTTACTAGAAAGATACTGCTAGACAGAAAAAGAAGCAACAGCAGAACACATACAATATCAGAAACAAAGATGAGAATAGTTCTACAGAAATCATCAGTAGGGCATCGGAACTTGGCTGTCTTCAAAAGAGATGGAGCAATGGTCTCAGCATGCAGATGTATGAAGATACAGACAAAGGAATAAATGAATATTTCGAAAAAATTAAATCAGCCAATAATACACAAGAGAAACAATAGTTCACAAGACTGATGAAGACAAAATATAGATTGATGACAAAAAAAGCCTAGAAACACCTAGAAGGACAAGTATATATTTTTTAATATTTATGGAAGTATATATATTATAATATTCTTTTTATTTGTTAACAGTGTAAACAAATCTGCAACATCATTTTCATCAAAAAGTTAATAATGTGTCTCATCCTTGATTTTCTATACACTTGAAGTGGTCTATATCATATTGCGGAATACTCATCCCGATTCTTCTTATGGCATGCCACAGGTCTTCTAAGTTTGCTGGAGGATGTAGCAATCGATTTAGGTTTCAACCTATCTTATCCCACACAAGTTCCATGGGTGACAAATCAGCTGATCTTCATGGCCACCTTAAGTCTCCATACCAGATTCTTGTATGAACTCCATGGTTTCACGGGCAGTATGAGGTATTCTATTCTGCTGTTGAAAGGACGCATTTGGAATGGTTTATATTTAAGGATGTAAAACCGGTTGCAGTATTTCACCAATATATTTTGGAGCTGTCAGAGTGCCGTTAATAGGAACTAGAGGTGATGTGCTTCCCAAATATATAGCACCCCATAGCATAATTCTTGGTTGTCTTGCTGTATGACATTTAACAGCCAAGTCTATTGGCCATTCCAGCTCTGCCGAGATCTGCACCATTCTAAGCGTCAAGCCTTATGCTGTGGTGAGAAGGATAACAAAAAAAGCGGACGGTAAGCTCTCAGTCCTCTTCCAACTGTTAGTCTTGAGGCTACCTATAGCTGCAACTAAATCATCCCTTATTTGATGTACATTGTCCCGTATATTTCTGAGAGCAAGAAGTCTACGATGGCGCAAATAACGGCCTTGCAATATTCTAGGACACCCAGACGCTCCAAATCTTAATTTTTTGTCTGGATTCATTATATCTGTCCAAAATTGATTACGCCTCAATGACATTTGTCAAAGTGATAACAATAGAATTACCAGACACCCTCGTGATGGATATGTCATAATTTTGTTGCTGAGAAATCACAGGCAGGAAGAAGTTTTGTCAGTAGGAAACGTGACGTTGCTTTGACGTTTTATCAGTTAAAAATAGTCTAGTGAAATAGTCACATATATTTTTAGATAAGACCAATAAATAACAGTATACAAAGTGTTGCTTTTTTTGTGCCATTTTTTTGGTAATCAGTATAATATGTGTTATATGACAATAAATTCTTTTACGTTGTATTATGATTCTCTGTCCAAAAGTAAAATTCAATGCAACATTCCACAAAAAACATATTAAACATTCCATGTCAGTTTTCTCATTATTATTTACAGTAATTTCATCTTTCATCACAAACGACTTATTCGTAATAAATGGAATTGTCTGTGTAAATAATAACTTCATCGTTACTTTATTAATGGGTGAGTTGGTGCAGAACATATGGCACTATCTAGGTGAAGGCTCTCACGGTAATCAAGAAATTTATAATGCAACCATTTTTACTTTTTCAAATGAATACAATGAATATACAATTATGCTTGGTCGTTAGTAAAAGTGTGAAAATACGAATTGGTCATCGACAACGTGTTGGAAATTTCAAATATTTAATTAAAAGTGAAAATAATCGCAAAATACGTGACAACTATCGTTTTTCCATTACGATAAATAATATAATTGTAATTGGTGACAAAAATCATTGTTTAAATTTAATTTTTAATAAAAATAGTTAATTAAGAACTTAGAATAAATGTAAATATGTCTTCCTGGTCGATAAAATTACAGTGTTTTCTACAGAAACAATAAAAAACTCTACATGTTTAATAGTATATTACTTTATGAGGCGGAGAAGCATGACTTTTATAGATAGAGGGCAAGTCAAGAAAAGTCGCTTCTTTGCCGAATAAAGTATACTATTTTTTCCTCAAACGTAGCAATTTTCAACCATAAATAGTACAATTCATACGCTATTTTTACTCGAAATTAACTATGACAACTATCAAAGTCGTCTAGATGTTAGAAATTAAAATAATTAGGTCGTCGGTGGGATTTGCGTCTCCCTGGTTACAGTTGTTTGACAGTTGTTTGCAATTATTAAAGACAGCTTATTGTTGTTGCAACCGCAAGCGCAAATTTAGTGCGAAAATGGAAAACCTAAACGAAATTGAGTCCGCGGCTAATGATGCAGTAGCACGTTTGGGGCCCTCCAAGTCGGGAATAAAATATCGGTTAGCGTACAAGCACTTCCAAGAGTAGTGCGATACAAGAGGAGTACGGCAAGTTACCGAAGACGTTTTACTGGCATATTTTAATATAATGGAAAATGAAAATAAATGGAAATCTTCTACAATGTGGTAACGATACTCTATGATAAAATCCGAGTTAGTTATTAGAAAAAATGTGGATATAAGCAAATTTTTAAAGTTACGTGCCTTTCTGAAAAAAACAAGCGAAAGATATACTGCAAAGGAGTCTAAAGTTTTCACTAAAGACGAGTTTGATAAATTTTTGTTTGAAGCACCAGATAAGTTGTATTTAGGATTAAAGGTAAAAAAAATTATATTGCAAAGCATGTAGTATACTCTACTAAATTATAAAAATATTTCAGATTGTTTTGTTAATTGGGGTTACCGGCGCCTGTCAATGCGACGAAATGGTAAAAATGAAGACTGTGGACATTGAGGATAAAGAAAATGTAATAATTATCAAAATCCCAGACAGTAAAACACGACAAATTAGATCTTTTACGATAATTGGTCAAAACTACATTAAACTGTATAAAAAGTATGCATCACTGCGGCCTGAAAATTTCACAGAAAACCGATTTTTTATCAAGTACCAAAATGGAAAGTGTTACTGAAGCGTCATGGGAATACATTCGATCAGCGCAGTAGCCCAAAAAGTAAATGGATATTTAAATTTAAACGATGCAAGCGCATACACGGGTCACTCTTTACGACGAACTTCAGCAACACTTTTAATTGATGGAGGCGGAAATCTAGAATGCCTCAAACGACATGGGGGCTGAAAATCAAGCACGGTTGCCGAAGGATATATAGAGGATTCAATAAAAAATAAGAACGATAATGCTCAAAAAATTTTAAACTCTCATGATTCGCCAACATCGGGAATGATTACTGAAAGTTGTTTTTAACCATCAGTATCATCAACAATTACCAATTCGTATCAAGAGTCTGGAACATTTTTGCACGGTTTCAATTTTGAAAATGCCTCCTTAACTAATTGTACTGTTGTGTATTTATTAAAAGGTTCAATATTTATAACACTTACGGATTTAATTTATTTCTTTATTTATATTAACTTATCTGACAATAATTTATATATATCCGTACGTAACAAATTCGCGAGCGCGTCTTCGGAATTAACTGTCCCTCCATAACCAAAATTCCTCTATAAATATAAAGTCCTGTTATTCGAGAATGAAAACAGTTGTTTCTCGAAACACATCGAACATAGACCGCTGTTTTGCTAAAAGGCCTTCTAGACAGAGCGGCGAATTGTTCTCAGAACCGGTATGGTTAAATCGGCTTGTCTCCAGAAGGTTCGAACTGTTATGTTTTTATTACAAAGGGGGACCCATCGTGTGTCAGGTAGGCATTACCTAAAAAATACGTGAATGAATGAAAATATTAGTAATAAATATATTTACGGTTTTGGGTCAGAATTTATCGTAACATTGCCCCCCTCTTAAAAGATTGTTCCTCCTGGAACCTTGTCGGGACTGGAACCGGAACGGTATGCTGGTATCGGCAACTGGACCCTCTTTTACAACTTCCAGTTGTATAAAAATGACAAGGGACGGTTTTCTCTCCGCACCAGTAACTATGCGGATTGCAACAGACTAACACCTGGACTTCGGTGTCTTTAAAGATCTCTTCCACCATATTTCGGATAACTCTCCAATCTAATTGGCGGCACTCCAACTTTGGCATGGCTAACTTTTGCACGTCGGACTCCAGTACGTGCTCTCTCAATTGAAGTAAGGCTTCCCATACATCTCGGTAGGTAGGTTGGTCACGGGCAGTGTCTTTTGTTACCAGGTAGAAAAGGTAACGTGATGCATCTTGGAGTTTCAAGGTTTTACCGGGAGCTGGCACTTGGCATTGAAGTTCTGCAACTCGACCAAACTTCCTTCGAAAGACGGATGCCAACCCTGGTGCGTCTTTGATACTGGCCGGGATGGTAAGGGCCAGCGAGTAGTCATCGGGGAGCGCGAGTAGATCTTGCTTTTCTTCAGTGGTAACACCATGTCTCGCTTTACCGGTACCTCCATAGGCACCCATGAATTCCTCAAACGTGAGGTCAGACACATCGTGGATTTGGTTTACTTCCACTTCTTCATCTACGTTGTGGTCACCTTCGAAAGACGCCAACCGGTTATGGTGTACTATCATCGGCTTTCCCCTCGGAATCTTGCTTATTCGGTAGATGACATCGTTGATCTTCTCCATAATGAGGTATGGACCTTCCCAAAACTGCTGCAATTTGGGAGAACAACCTTTTCGCTTCTTGGGATTATACAGCCATACTTTGTCGTTCTTCTTAAAGCAACCCTTTTCGGCTTGTGTATCGTACCGTTTCTTCATTCTGTCGCTAGCGATCTGAAGGTGGGAACGGACCAACTCATGTACATCGTCCATTCTTCTTCGTAATTCGATCACATAATCTTCACCTGCTACATCTTCTCCAGGTTTACATCCAAACTCGAGATCACAAGGTAGTCGCATTTCGCGTCCGAATAGGACTTTGGCTGGTGTCTGACCTGTTGATTCGTTAACAGCAGATCTGTAGGCCATTGTGAAGAACGGAAGGTATTGGTCCCAGTCTCGCTGATGATCGGACACCATCTTTGTCAAATACTTGCTAACTGTCCTATTCATTCGTTCTACCATACCATCCGATTGCGGATGATACGCGGTAGTTCTTGTTTTCTTCATGCCTAGTCTATCACATATTCCTTGGAATAGATCGCTTTCGAAGTTCCTGCCTTGGTCACTATGGATCTCCAAAGGCACTCCAAATCGGCTGATATATTCTTGGATCAACTTATCTGCAACGGTGGCGGCCTTCTGGTCTGGAAGTGCGTAAATCTCGACCCACTTAGTGAAGTAATCCATTACTACCAGCATGTACTTGCCTCCGTTTTCACTTTCTGGAAATGGCCCAGCGATGTCCAAAGCTATTCTTTCAAACGGGCTTCCAACATTATATTGTCTCATAGGAGCTCTCCTTTTTCGGTAAGGCCCGTTACTCGGGGCACAAATAGTACATTTCTTACACCAGTCTTTTACATCGTCGGAACTGTTCATCCAATAAAACCGTTCCCGAATTCGCTGAAGGGTTTTCCTTACACCAAAATGCCCTCCCGATGGACTGTCGTGTAACTGACGAAGTACTTCCGCTATTCTGCTCTTTGGGATCACCAACTGTCTTCTCTTTTCCGAACCGTCATCATTTTCCAGGACTCGTTTGAGCAAGCCATCTTCGATGATAAATGAGTCCCACTGGGCCCAATACGTCTTAACTACTGAGCATAGGTTTGATATTTCCTGCCAAGGTGGTCGACGGTTTTCCTCTTTCCATTTTCGGATTTTCTGTATAACTGTATCTCTCTCTTGTTCTTCCCTTATCTTAGTAGGCGTCCAGTCGTCGTTGACAATCGTCGTTCTTAGCACTGCTGCTTCCTTGGATTCTGTTTTGTTGCAGTGGGAACACTCTGCTGGGCATGGCCTTCTGGAAAGAGAATCAGCGTTTCTATGGCTAACTCCGGCCCGGTGCTCAATCTTAAAATCGTATTCTTGGAGTCGTTCGATCCACCTGGCTATCTGACCCTCTGGATTCTTAAACTGCATCAACCACTTAAGGGCGGCATGGTCGGTTCGGATTAGAAACTTTCTGCCATAGAGGTATTGATAGAAGTGCTCTACTGATTTCACTACTGCCAGCAGTTCTCTTCTCGTGACGCAATAATTCCGTTCTGGTTTTGAAAGAACTTTACTAAAATATCCGAGGACTCGTTCCTGTCCTCCTTGAATCTGAGACAGCACTCCTCCAATTCCCACATTACTTGCATCCGTATCTAAGATGAACTCTCCTTCTGGCAGTGGATACCCAAAAATTGGTGCTGTTATTAAATGCTTTTTCAACGTTTCAAAGGCATTTTGGCAGTCTATATCCCAGCGGTATTCTCTTGCTTCCTCTGTAAGTCGCGTTAATGGCTTAGCGATATCTGCAAACTTCTTAATAAACCTCCGGTAGTAAGTACATAGTCCAAGAAAACTTCTCACTTGATGTTTGTCAGTTGGTTTTGGCCATTCCTTAATGGAATCGATTTTTCCCTTATCCACGGCCACTCCTTCTTTACTGACTATATGACCCAGATAATTGACTTTACCTTGAAATAGCTGGCACTTCTTGGGGTTTAGCATCAATTGGGCAGCTTTAAGTCGATTAAAAACGTTTTCTAAATTCCTCAAATGATCTTCGAATGTCTCCCCCAAGACGATTATGTCATCTAAATAAACCAGGCATGTTTTCCAAGATAACCCTCTCAACACATTTTCCATAAGCCTCTCAAATGTCGCAGGAGCATTACAAAGTCCAAATGGCATAACGTTGAATTACCACAATCCAGATCCTGTGGTGAAGGCTGTCTTTTCTTTATCGACTGGGTCCATTTCTACCTGCCAGTATCCAGACTTCAAATCTAAAGTAGAAAACAATTTACTTCCAGCCAATGTGTCCAATGTGTCATCGATCCGAGGAAGAGGATAACTATCTTTCTTGGTAACGTTGTTCAGCAAACGGTAATCCACACAGAACCTCGTCGTTCCGTCTTTCTTCTTAACCAGGACCACCGGAGAGACCCATGGACTCGTAGAAGGTTCTATCACCCCGTCTTTCTTCATTTCCTGAACAATCGTTTCAGCTTCCTCTCTCTTCGCCTGTGGTAATCGTCGAGCTGTTTGACGAATTGGCTTAGCATTACCAGTATCAATTTTATGCTTAACAACGGTAGTTCTTCCCGTCTTTCCTCCTTTCGGTACGAAAATATCACGATACTGCCGAAGAAATTCCCTTAATTTCCTTTTCTCCATCTGATTTAGAGACTGTCCTGCGACTGCAACCATTTGGTCGAATTTGTCGTTGGAATTATCAGATGTTGTCGCCTGACGGATTATGGATGTCACAGGTACACAAGTTCCTACCTTTGTCTCTTTCTTGATGGTCACTGGGTAGTCGTTGACATTGATAAGTCTCACAGGAATTTCTTTAGCCGAAGTCACCAATTCCTTTCCAATTATGATTCCACGGCCAACCTCATCGTCGTGGTTCCAAGGCTCCATCATAACAGGTCTTCCTTCGTCCACAATTCCCTGTAGCCGCGCTACTATGATCGTTTCGCTTCTCGCAGGCACGACTGTATCTTCTTTAATGGCTGCTTGCACAGTGTTGTCATTATGTGGATGGAGAAATACTTCCTCGTTGCCAACTTTGATTACCTTATTCTTAAAATCCAATTGGAATCCATGCATATTCATTACGTCCATTCCTAATATAACATCCTCTTCGATGTCAGCAACTATAACAGTATGGACAAACTTTTCTGCTCCAATTCCCAATTGTACCTGGATTTCTCCATGAATGTTGGCATTTTCACCTGTAGCGGTCCGAAGTCGCAACCTCGTTGGTAACAGTTTCTTTCGGCTGTTTATAACTGTCGGGCGTATAATGGTTCTGGTCGCTCCGGTATCCACCAACAACGTATGCTTTTTACCATTTATGTCTCCATCTACATATACACTATCTTCACGACATTTCAAAGAAGCTATTAGTATGAGAGGGTCTTTGGAAAAGTTCCGGGTCGAAGCTGCCCCCCTAAGGTTGACTCGTTCTGGTTTTCCTGATGGTGAGTTTCTTGATTTAATGGTCTTCTTTTTCTTGCATGTCATGCTTTTCATCAAATTAAAGAGCTGGTCAAGTTTATCTTCATCTCCTTCCTCTTTTACAGTCCTAACTTTACTGTAACCGCCAGAGGCCTGCGTAGCTGACTCGTATTCGAGGGCGGCGGATAAAACATCAACCAGCGTCTTGTGACGAGCTAATCGTAGTGTTCTCTGCATTTCATGATCACGAAGACCATCAATAAACGTTTGAACGGCCAATTTTTCCATCATGTCTTCGGGAGCTGTTGGATAAGCATATCGTACTAATCTGGCAATATCTACCTCATATTCTTGAAGAGCCTCATCTTTCTTCTGTCTACGATTTTTAAG
Organism: Diabrotica undecimpunctata; assembly: GCF_040954645.1. Taxonomy (NCBI): domain Eukaryota; kingdom Metazoa; phylum Arthropoda; class Insecta; order Coleoptera; family Chrysomelidae; genus Diabrotica; species Diabrotica undecimpunctata. Next base: position 95,228,088 of record NC_092808.1, on the reverse strand, counting down.
CTGTGACTGATATACATGCTCCAAATGTTCGTGGCCATATCGCATATTTAACCTCTTCTTCAGTTGTTCGAAATCATCGGTCTCCTCTACGGCTATGGTCTGAAGCACATCTAAGGCATCTCCTCGAAGAGCGATAGTCAGGTTTACAGCCTTTTCTTTTTCAGACCATCCATTTGCTCTTGCGGCTGATTCGAACTGTTTCATGTAGTTGTTCCATGATGATTTTCCGTCGAAAGTTGGGACTTTAACATGAATAGAACCTCCACTTCCTTCAAATTTCGGCCGTGTCTCCAACTTAAATTTCGTCTCGTCTTCTTTTATCTCCACTGTAATCGGATTGTTACCTCTCTCTGCTGTCCCTGTTTCCTCCATCTTCTTTTCCATCTCTTTCCATATCTTTTCTTCGAAGGCTAACATATCGGCAGCAACTTGGTTTTTTAATGAAGATATTCTATCGTCCAGGGCGGACATCTCAGAAGTGACTTTAGAGATTTCCGAAGAGATGTTAGCAGAGACTTTGCTTTCCAGCGAAGAAATCTCGTTAGAAACTTTGTCTTCCAACGAAGCGATGTCGCCGGAAACTTTGGCTACATCACCAGAAACTTTGGCTACATCAGAAGAAACTTTCGAAATCGACGAGAGGACAGCATCATGTTTGTCTTCAAATATATAAGTCTCTGGATCTAGTCCTTCTTCTAGCAAAGCGTTCTTTAGTCGTTGGACTAACTCAGCCTTTTTTCCGGTAGAAGCTAATTCTCTGTCTTCTAGATGTCTTCTTAAATTAGTCACTGTCAGCTCATAAATCGTCGTCATTTTCACAATTTATTTTATATTCACTTGTATTATTATTATAAGTCTAATTTATGTTCGATCTCACTTCTGGCACCATTTGTTGTGTATTTATTAAAAGGTTCAATATTTATAACACTTACGGATTTAATTTATTTCTTTATTTATATTAACTTATCTGACAATAATTTATATATATCCGTACGTAACAAATTCGCGAGCGCGTCTTCGGAATTAACTGTCCCTCCATAACCAAAATTCCTCTATAAATATAAAGTCCTGTTATTCGAGAATGAAAACAGTTGTTTCTCGAAACACATCGAACATAGACCGCTGTTTTGCTGAAAGGCCTTCTAGACAGAGCGGCGAATTGTTCTCAGAACCGGTATGGTTAAATCGGCTTGTCTCCAGAAGGTTCGAACTGTTATGTTTTTATTACAAAGGGGGACCCATCGTGTGTCAGGTAGGCATTACCTAAAAAATACGTGAATGAATGAAAATATTAGTAATAAATATATTTACGGTTTTGGGTCAGAATTTATCGTAACAGTACTTTTAATATTACTATAAATAAAAATGATGTTTAATTGTTGTTAATGACATTTGTATTGTTGCTTTGTGACATGTTTCATATTGTTGCCATGACAACATTTTTCCCTCCGCCGTAAAGAAATGGGAAAAAAAACTGCTGCCGGCGGAGACATCAAACTTTGACAGGATCAAGTTAGATAAGTAATGTCATCATTATTTGACGTTTGAAGAAAATAATTATGCATTAATAGCGAAAAGTGATAAAGTATATATACAACTAAAAAGTAGATAATAATAATAGGTAAACATGGAATGGTCTATTCCAGTTAGTTTAATTTTTATTAAGATTATAGAATCTACTATTCCCTCTGGTTTCTAAGCCATGAGGTTATTCTTCGACCTGCCCCCCTTCTTTCGTCTATATTACCTTGTATTATTAAATGGAGTATATTATATCTCTCTAGGTGACGCATAACATGGCCAAAATATTCCAGTTTGCGATTTTTAACTGTTCTGACCATTTCCGTAACTTTTTCCTTCAGCTGTAAAACAACCTCGTTATGAACTCTATCTACTCAACTTATTCGTAGAATTTACCGATGCACCCAGATTTCAAAGGCTTCAAGTTTTCTTACAAAAGTGTATCCGTTGAAGTACGCATAACATCTTACTAATCTAATTTTCAGACCATTATTAGACATTATTTTTCAAATAATATTGTTTCCACATAAGATTTTTAATAAATGCAGCTAAAATGCAGCTCTGACTTTTTCTATACGTATTCTAATTTCTTTGCTCATGTCCCAGTTCTCATTTAGATTACAACCAAGATAAATAATACTGTTGGTTCTCTCCAGTTCTTCTCCATAATCTGTTATCACTTCTGGTTATATTAGTTTTTTACTGACAACCTTCACCTTTGTCTTTGTAGTGTTTAGCTTCAGTTAAAGTGCTTCGTAACTATTTGCAATTAATATCTACCATGTCATTCGCGTATCTCAAATTATACAAAATGCAGCACTGTATTACTCAAACCTGATGTTTTCACGTTCATGCCAGTAAAGATTTTTAATTATACGTAGGTCTTTATCATCATACGTACGTCTTTATCTTGCTGAATAATGGTTATCATTTCAGTATCTTTCACTCGATCAAAGGCATTAAATTCAATAAAACACATAAACTGGATGACCGACAACTCTGCCTCTCTGTAGCATATCTGAATACTAATAGTGCTTCTCTGGTTACAAGGTTACTGTGGAATCCAAACTGCGTATTGCATGTATATTTTTTGAGCTTTATTATTTCTCTCGGTATTTTATCCGACCCCGTCGCTTTTCTGGTCTTTGTTAATCTTCTTGCTCGTTCAATTTCGTCCATAGTCTTGTCACTACTTCTTTAATTTCAAGATCGGGCCTTTCATCATTAAACAGGTAAACCCTCCGCCCTTCAAACCATTGTAAAGACTTTCTTCTCCGCCAAGAATACCGTTATCGACTTCATTCATGATTCTGGACAAAGAAACCTTAGCAGATACTAATTTCTCGGGTCAGGAAACACCTTGAATCTGCGGAGTGCAGGGATTGATTCCTTTCTCCGGATATGACTGTCCAGAGAGAGTTTATATCCTCTACCATATTTTTGGTCTCATTTGTTACTTATTTTATTGACACAATTTAAAGATATATAATAAAGAAGAGGAAGTATAAATATGGGTTTTAAAAAAAGCATTATTAAAAAACGTTTCGTTGTCATTGACAAGCAAATGCCTATTTTATTAAGTGATTGCAGAAAAAATATTAGTTACCTGCTTCTAGAAATATACTCACTTAATAAAGTAAAGTGATCGGGCAAATTATTAAAATCATTTTGAACTCAAGCGGACAAATATTCACAGATAGTAGTCAAGGGGCTATGACGGCTCTTAGAAGCCGTAAAGCAGACTCTAGTCTAAGGAGTTCCGGGTCATTGCACATTGAACGAGTTAATAAAAATGCCGGAAGACGATCAGCTATAAAATACTTCTGTCCAGAGCCGGCCGTGGGAGTGCCATAAAGCACTCGAAGGTATGTACGAAAGCATATCTAATCAAGAATATGGCAAAATGAATATTGGACTGACTTGGGCTAAAAGGATTGAACTACTGCGGAAAACAAGCAGGAATAAGTTCAGAATTATAACAGGCTCGCTTATTGAATAGGTGCCAGTCAACAAATACCTGCATACAATGGAACTATTTAATGTAGACTTAAGCTTTAGACTCTGTAGCACAGAACCTAAAACAGTCAATCATATTGTAGCACTCAACTGGACCTGTACAAACTGGTACAAGACTTCAGAATTCTGGAATGGGTATATTTTCTAAAGTAGGTATACTGTTTTCTTTGATTTTTATATTAGTAACTTGTTTAAATAACCTGGTCACAGAACGGGTTAAATGGTTTATTAATGACTCCTTCTGTGACTATATTATTTAAACAATTTACTAATATAATTTTTTTTAAATATAATTTATTTGAAAACGGACAACTTTTTTCAAAGGCAAAAGACAAGACTCAAACTTTTTACAAAACCAATGTTATCTTGTAACGTAATATTTTGCCTACCACATAGGGTATTATTACAGGGGGTTGAAAATTGGGACAGAAGTTACTGGGGCAGAGATAGGGTAAACAAAATAAACGAAACTGTGCGAACGGCACTCAGGGTTTGTTTGGAGAGCTAGGTCGTGGATAAGTTGAATGGCAATGGGGTTGGGTTTGGGAACTACAAAAATGAAACAAAGGGGTACTATTATGAATCTCCTGGAACAAATGGACAAACAAAACAAACAACAGGAAGGACCTCTAGCAATTTAAAATGGACGCCGCTTCGAGGTGCCAAATTATAACCATTACAATAACTAGTTGTAACTATTGAAATAATTCTTAGAAATACAAAAATGGTTAGGAGACTTTTCTAAAATAAAAAGACAAAATGGTCCAGAGAAATAAATTAAACATTTATTGTGTCTCACCACAAACAGTTACAAAAATACAGATTGCACAAAACACACTATATTAGTAGTTGCAGAGATTAATACCAAAATAATAAAGAAGAAAAACTTACATTATGTCCTATTCATTTACAAACTCTGTTGCTACAAAACTTACAAATGTCACTGGGCTATAAACTGTGACAAATAATTATTTCAAGTAAAGAACTATCTTTCTAAATAATGAAAGCAATTATTATTATTAAAAAAATGTCTGTCTTTACTTTGAAATTAAATCACAGAAAAAATTACCTGAATTTCACTAAATTTCACTCTGCATAATGTATGGGGTCGGGAACTGGATCTATTAGATTTTCTGGGGGTAGAACTGGATGGGAAAAATCTGAACACGAACAAATTCATCTCCAAACTGCCAAAAAGCCTGGGATGACAACCAGGGATAAACAAAACGAGAATGGAAACAACGATTCTTCCAAACCTCACTTAAACTGCAACTGAACCATTAAACTGATTAAACTGCTACACATTTTCCATGAAAAATAACAAAACAGAAAACTTTCAAATTCGACGTAGAGTTTGGATATAACGCTGAAGCACACCGCTCTTGACCACGCCTCAGCGAGAGTGATCTAATAATCTTTTAAATTCATTCGCTTAACTTAGCATAAACAAAACATATAAACTGGAATATTTATTTGAAACCCAGAATATCCTAAAAGCGGTTTCGATAAAAAAAAATACCAAGGAAAAAAGCATCTATAAAATATAAACAAACTCTAAAAATGTATTTATATCTATTTTACTCGGCGACGCTAAGAGGAATTAAAAAAATTACTTCGTCTTTTAATACGTACGAGGGGATTTCAATATATTTCAATATACATTTCAAAGAATTTGCAAATGCTACAATCTACAAGTTGCCATGTTCGTATTGTCAGAGTTGTTATATCGATCATACTTCACAATGGCTCAAACAAAGAATTACAGTACAAAAGAGATTGTACAAAAAAGAAAACTTATTTTACAACAAGTAATTATAAAAAAAGATTTTTTTTAAGTGTTTCACATTACAAATAATAACATGCAATGAATTATAAAGCAGACACGGGACAGTTAAGCAATATCTACTGGAATATTCTAAATATTTTAAATTAATTTTTCTGTTTAAACAACATTTCAACCATTCTGTATATTCTTAATATAAATATATATATATATATATATATATATATATATATATATATATATATATATTTATATATATATATATATATATATATATATATTTATATATATATATATATATATATATATATTTATATATATATATATATATATATTTATATATATATATATATATATATATATATATATATATATAAATATGACTAATTTTATTTTGTGATAAATATGTTACTTGATTTTATGTTGGCTTTTTGTGTTTTTAATCACTAATTATGCTCAACATTCGTCATTTGGCCCCATTACAGGGATGCTTTGTTGTCTTTTCAAACCCATCTGAATGGTATGCATCCTAGTATCCAGTTCACGATGGAGGTGAAAACTGATTTATCCCTACCGTTTCTCGACGTTATTATAAAGAAAAACCAATTCCAAGATTTTCATCACTCTGTTTATCGAAAACCCACCCATACCAATCGTTACTTGCATGCCAACTCTCATTATATCCCTTTACTAATTAATTTAGTCATTAATAAGCTTATCTTCAGATCAATATGCCTTTGAGATGATGCAAGTAGACCCGCTGAGCTCTCTAGTTTAAAACAAGCACTCATCCAAAACGGTTACTATGAAAATTACATCAATAGGAGTATCCATAGACATCAATCTCCCACTCACTCTCAACCCAAAGACTCAGACCCTCATCATACGAAAGCTTTTCTTCCTTACGTCAAAGATGTCACTGACAAAATAGACAAAATTCTAAAATCAAGAGGAATAAAGACAATATTTACACTACAACAAAAACTTTCATCTCTTGTCCGATCAATCACAGACAACATTCCAAATAAACAACACGGAGTTTATGAAATTCCTTGTGCAGACTGCCTTCGATCCTATATAGGCCAAACAAATCGTAGAATCCAAAATAGGATTTATGAACATTCCATTTCTGTTCGCAATTCCGACTCAATTTCAGCTCTAGGACAACACCATCTTCATACAGGTCACAAAATTGATTTTGAAAACTCCAGAACCATAGCCCCCATCTGCTTCTATAAACCAAGAATTATCCGGGAAGCCATAGAAATTGAAAAAAGGCCAAATTGTCTCAATAAAAGAGATGACGGTAGACGGTCAGAAATTTACCGTCGAGTTGATACAAATACACTACACTTTGTAGTGATACAAAGTGCTAATAAACTTTTTGGTTCAAAATTATCTCAGCTACATTTTTTATTTGCAAATTTTTGGTAAATCGATTTTATCTGTTTTTCCAACCCCTACGAAGGGGCGTTTTAAGAGGAAACCGGAGAGTAAAAGTGGTAAACTTTTTCCCACCTTTTTTGGGTCCTAAAATTGACATTGTCAGCAAAATTCAACTTGTTCATATGATTTTTAGAGGTCAAATCTCTCACAACTGGACTAATATATTTTGGAAACATTAATTTATTATCAAACGAGAAATAAAGCTTATATTTTGAGATATAAAATTATTTTATTGCTGAAAATAATACATTTGATTTAAAAATGTTTTGTTAATTTATAGTGTTAATAATTTTTAGGTGTTTTATGGTTAAGCACTCAAGATGTTCACGGAAAAAGAGCAACAGCCCTAATTTTTGCCAAAACTACGACAACTACCACCACGTCTAGTACAACTGCAGCTTCAGATGAGATCGTGGACTCGTCAGAGGAAGAGGTAATTTAGATATTCATAATTTCCTCATTTTTTAAACTTAGTAATATACTAATATACTGTTTTGACTTCTTTTTAATAAAAGGTTATTGAATTTTACTATTAATCCGTAAGAAATATTTAAATTTTATTTCTAATGTATATTATTTATATAAGCATATAATAATAATTCAATTTTTTTCTTATAAAGTACAGAATATTAAATATTCTATACTTTATAAGAAAAAAATTGAATTACTATTATATGTTGATATAAATAATATACATTAGAAATAAAATTTAAATATTTCTTACAAAATAATAGTAAAATTCAACTTCGTTATGGAAAAGTTTAACTCATTCATTTTTCCGTAATTGTTCGATTTTTGCGGGTGGTGAAAATAACACAGTTCTTATTATATCTTTGTTTATAATCTGTTTAATTTTCAGCTCTTAATGTTAATAAACAAAGCAAATATGATTTTCATAAAAAAAAATGCCATCTTATTTCCTATTGCTCATAGAAGGTTGTTTTTTTAAGATTGTTTTTTTCACCATATTTTCAGCGAGCCTACTTACAATCGAGTAACATAAAAAATATAAAAGTTATTGTAAATGTGTATAAGCTAAAAAGTTTTAATAACAATTCTGTAAAATGTTGAAATTTTTTTAATATCTTAAAATCATAAAATTAAATCCTGAAAGAATCAATTGCGATCTGTTAAATAGCTCTAAAGTTACTGTTTGGGCAAGTACAGTTGTTGAAATAATGGCACTCCGGGATAAACAAATTAAATAACTTATGATATATTTGGTCGACCTAACTGAGGTTTAGCACACTTCAATAAATCATTAATTGTCATAATTCCAAGTAAATATAATATATGTCATACAAAAAACAATGTCAGCTCAGAACGCTAAATTATTGTAGTACTGCCGACAACCTTTATGAGACTGCGTGTCTTAGTTGTTCATTTCATTGTCAATTCTGCTATAACAGTGTGTTTATAATTAGTTAAGTGAATAGTTTTCGTTCACTTCTTCATTACAAATCGTTCTGCATATAACGTTTTCGCAAATTTTAAAGGTAAATACCACAACAACATATGCTCTAGTATAAGTTGTGGTTTAACAGAGATCTGTATCGTTTGTTGATTAGGTCAAAAATGGGGTAATGTGAAAACGATCTATTCCGAATAAAATGCATTTGTCTACGTTGGGTAAAATGGCATGTATACAAACAGATGTATGTTATTTTAGGCTAATTTATGGATTAAATAATACGTATAAATAAATCAGAAACTGTGTTACAATGATCATGGTCGGCAAATACGTTAGGAAAACAAATAGGCCAACCTGGGACGAAAACTCAATGCAAAGTGCGCATCGAATGTTCGTAGTCAACAAATGGCATCAAAAAGAATAAAAAAAATTCAACGTTCCATTCACAACCTTGAGAAGACATGCTAATAACTATAATAAAAGAGTTAAAAATAAAAAGAAAAGACTTGGTAGATTTTATATCACATTTACAATCGCCGAAGAGAACGAACTAGTGGAACATTTGAAATTATTAGAAGCGCCAATACTTGGATTGACCTATGATGATTTGAGGAGACTTGCTTATGACTGGGCAGAAGCGAATAATTTCGACCACAGGTTTAACAAGGAATCGAAACGTGATGAATAAGACTGGCTTAAAGGCTGAAAAAATCCTGTACATTCCTTGAGCCCTTGTCAGGGCTTCTTGTAGGGATTTTCTACCAGAGACTTCATTTGGTCTGCCCATCGTGTTGGAGATCTTTCACTTGGTTTTCGGCGTTCTATCTTCGGCCTTCTACTACCAATAGTTCCATGGTCCCCGTTCTTCTAGCTATGTGACCGAAGTAAATTAGGCATGCTCGGTTTACTTTTTTCAATAGCCTATCTTTTATATAAAGCTCTTCCAGAATTAACAGGTTGTTTTATGTTCTGTCCAGGACACGCGTAGAATTCTTCTATAGATCCACATTTCGAAGGCTTCTATCTTACTCCTATCGATTTTTTTGAGAGTCCATGTTTCAGCTGGGTATGTAGCAAGGGAAAAAATAAGGGCATTGACCAGGCTTTACGAATAGACATCTCGATATTTTATTAAGGAGACCTGAAAATACCTCGATAGCTAGAGCAATGGCATTTAACAAACCAAATATATCAAAATTTTTCAAAGCATGTTAAAAAGTTATCGACAAATATAATTTTCCTCCTGAACGAATCTACAATCTGGATGAGACTGGAAAGTCCACCGTACTGAATCCACCAAAAATATTTGCTGTTACTGGTAAAAAACAAATTGGTACTATCGCAGGGGCTGAACGTGGAATACATGTTACAGTTTTTTGTTGTACAATCTCAGTTGGAAATTACATATCCTCAACATTTAAATTTTTGCGTGTGTTGCAGAATACAAAAGAGAAAATAAAACAAAAGAGAAAAATAAAACTTGTTTGCTTCCAAGGCCAATTTCTCAGATGCAAGTCTTCCGTATAACATACGAAAAGCTACTGTGGAAAATGCAATGAATGGCTTTTAAAAAACAGGTCTCTGGCCTGTTGATACTAATATTTTTCCTGATTATCTGTTTTTTCCGCTAAGACAAAAGACAAGCATAATATAGCAGCATTGTCACATTGTCAGACAACGTTGATGAAATTCATGAAGAATCAACTATATAATAGATTGAAAAGGATAAATCGTACGATGAAGCAAACAACAGAAAAATGTTAAGTACGTTATTGCACTCGATACCATAAGTCTTCTATTATCCACATCAAAACAATGCAAAAACGCAAAAGGTAACTCACTTCAACTGTACTCACCAGCATCCCTTCTTGGCGGAAGTCAAAGAAAAAGAAACAAAGAAAATTCAAAGTCAAACTACAAGACAGGTTAGGAGACTAATTAAAATAGATCCAGAAGAAGCATTTGAAAGTAAACCTGACGATGACGAAGATTTTGTTGCGAAGCATAAGTCAGTGGAACCATGAATATGATGCTGCAAATGTAAGCAGAGGGCCCATGTTTTTTGTGCAAGAAATGCACCAAAAACAAAAACATACATTTGCGATGCTTCCTTTTAAATATATGCCGTTTTGCCCTGAACTATTAAAGACTCAAAATACTTAATTTTTTTTTATATTTTTGTTAAAATTTGAGCTACTGTTGATTAGAACTTGTGTTGCATTAGGAGTTATATTTTATAGTTTTTATCTATGAATATGTCATTTTAGATAGGCCTTTTAAAAAAAGTAAAAAAAAAATTTTTTTTCACTTTTTATGATTCTTTAAAAAAACATAGTAAAATCAACTATACGTCTTTAAAGATTTGTCATCGGCTATTCCTCGGATACCTTTCAGAACCTTCAAAAACCTGTATAAGATTTTTTCAGATTTTTTTTTACTGGCCTAATTAAAATGGTCCATTATAAAAGTAATTTTTTGTTTTTTACCATAGCTTTTGATAACAGTTGGTAAAATATTTCAATCGCTGTACCTTCTTTATTTATTATATTATTATTTTTTCTTTCCTTAACCTTTACCGAATTTGTACAAAAACGTTTATAACAATCTTTAGTTTTATCTTATTCCAAGGTTAAATTTAATGTCATAACATTGTCGAATAGGAATTCCTGTTTAAAACAAGCGGATTTCAATTTCCTGCACCTCCTACAGGAAGTAAAACAATAATTGTTATTTACAACAAGCCACAACATTAAAAAACCTTCACGTAACGAGTAAGCATAAGACAGTATCATTTTAGTTAAAGAAACTTTTTTATTCTTAGGAAACGCATAATAATTTAATATAAAGTAAGTTTTAACGTTTATAGGTTATATTATTTACAGTTATATCACGTATTAATGAACCGACTATGTTTGGTTGATAAAACAATTTTCTTAAATAAAATTATTTCAAATGAATATTATTTTTCGAGAACGGGAAGAGAAAATTACTTCTCTCAAATTATAATGTTAAGAAATATTACGTTTTTTAATGCATTAAACTTTATGAATAAAATAATAATAAATGAAATCCTGTTTTAGAGTTGGTAAAATGTCATAGTACTACTGATCCTTTATGCTCTATTATGGGTTTTCTCTTTTTTATGTAAACGTCGGAAACAGATAATACATGACTAAAATTTTAATATTTATTGGACAAGAACTTCTTGAATGACATTGGCTATTATATTTTACTTTAATTAGTACACATTTGCGTTTTTATCATCACATTGTTTACGACAATTGCGCTGTTCAAAACTTTGTCCAGAAATATATTCTTTGTTGCAATTTTCCCTAAACCATAAACCTATTTTTATATCAACAGGCACGTTAGATAATATCAGTATAGTCGTTTGTAAAAGCTATGATCCTAAATTATATAAACAAATAGAAATCTAATTATATTAAGAAACAATCTGGAATTCATTTCTTGCAATTATTTTCTTAAGGGCCCTTATAAATATAGCAAGTGTGTACAATTTTCATCTCTCAGATAATGTAACGGTCAAAAAATTACGAGAAATCGAATGTCTTTAACCTACATTATTAGTATTAAGTAAAATACTTGTCGTAAAGATAGTCAGCAATCAATGGGGTAACTATAACGTTCTGTTCACATTATACGAGCTCTGGCTATTAAATAACGAGACTGCTTATGAAAAAGAGTTTTATTTTAAAAACTATTCTACAATCGAATGCTCTCCTTCAATATATTCCCCTTTCCTCGCCACACACCGTTCCATTAGTTTTTTCCATTGGTCAAACAATGCTTTTCGATTCATCTCTTCTATCGACTCGAACCGGATTCCTTTTAAGACAGACTTGATCTTCGGAAACAGGAAAAACTGGAATGCCTGTAGCGGTTAAATACCGCTTTACAGACAGCGCTTTATGGGCAGGTGCGTTGTCCTGGTGCAAGATCCACGACTTGTTTTTCCACAACTCTGGCTGTTTCTTACGAACTCGCTCTCGCAGCGTTACCAAAACTTTCAAATAGTTTGGTTTACAGTTTGACCCTCTCTCAAGAAAATCTGAGCAGATATGTTGACGGACGAGCTTTCGGTCAGAGGTCAAATTTTTTGGGACCAACTTCGCACAAACTTTTTTCATGTTCAATTCGTGATATAAAAATTTTCTGACAGTTTCTTTATCGGCGTTTACAGTCTCAGCAATCATCCAAATGCTCATACGACGATCTCCGCGTACAATTTCGTTTATCTTGATCACTGTTTGCGGAGTTGAAACAGAGACAGGTCGACCTGGACGTTGGTCATCTTCAGTGCTCTCTCGGCCTTCAGAAAAGCGTTTATACCATTCGAAAACACGCGCACGAGACAAAAAATTCTCACCATAGGCCTCTTTTAACAAATTATAGCACTCAGTCAAAGTTTTTTTTTTAATTTAACGAGAAATTTCACATTAATCTGTTGCTCGTGTTTTTCGTCACACATTGTTATCGGCACGAGAAAAAACACGTTCTTTTCTAACCTCGACAGAAAAAATACTACTACAGCGACAAAAACGTGATTTCGTACTGCAAGAGTAGACACTTCCAGCTATCCAATGCTGCATTCGTTTCTCACTCTTCTCCTCTAGGATGGCTTCTGCGCGCTCTCGTTATTTAATTATATATATATATATATATATATATATATATATATATATATATATATATATATATATATATATATATATATATATATATATATATATATATATATATATATATATATATATATATATATATATATATATATATATACGTTGTATACGAGGCCAGACCTCGTATACATTAATTTGTCACCTTTTCTTCATTATCATCAGCCATCCTTCTTCTAAAGTTGAACATAGGCCTCCCCCAATTCCTTCCAGTTCTGGCAATCTTGAGCTTCCTGCAGCCAATCATCTGTCCATCGTGTAAGTGGACCTCTGCTTCTCCTATCAGCTCGTAGTCTCCACACTGTAATTTTTTGGGTCCAACAACCAGCATTCATTCTGGCCGCATGGCCCACCCAGTTCCACTTCAGCTACGCTCTGTGTTCTATGACATCTGTGACGCATGTCCTTCTAATTTCTTCTAACGTCTTCTTTTTCCAATAATTTGGCATGTTGCTGTTGGAGATGTTTGATAAAGCTCCATATGCGATCTATGCTAAATTTATTCTTCTTTGCAGTTTAGTAGTTTCACCTTTTCGTATACCCTGTTAAATCTTTTCCTTTGTTCCCAACCCTTTTTGTTTCGATGAAGCTTCTGGAAAATCAGTAACTCAAGTATTTACTGTAAGTTAGCAAAACATTTGCAAATTAGTCACTTACTAAAGGTGTTAGGATTTATCTTAGGTTATTTATCTAGTTAATTATTGCAATTACACGACACCTTTATAATAGATACCAATAAAAAACTAGGAGAAACAGATTACGATTACAATTACAGAAATAGATTGCAATATAAATCTTTCTTGCAAAAACTAGCAGAAATAGATTACAATTTCGACAAAATAATAGTCAGTTTCTACGATTTTCTGTTTCATAGCTGCCTCGTAGAAAATTGCCTGGCTCCTACTAACGATTTTAAGTTCTTTTTCAGTGGTCTTCTTACTGTCTTTTTGACCTCTTTTTTCGCTGGTGTTCGTTATTTTTTTATTAAGGCTGAAAAGTCGTCCTGCCTTACTTTTATGAATGTTTTCCATTTGGAGCTCTTCCATTTCATTGGGTTTTTCTTGGGTTTCCTTGGTGTCCTTAATTTTTTTATTTTTGTTTCTTCTTAATACTACTTTTCTACGGATTCACTTTTTCCCTTTTTTAATGGTGTTCATTTCACCATTTGTCTCAGTTACTTTCTCCGTGTTGTCTTCACCTGGAACATCTTCTTTTTCCACAAGGAAACTAAATTCCTGTAGCTGGCTGTATACCGTATATCACAAAAAAATAATAAAATCCTTTATAAAAGGTATATAATTAATTATAATTAATGATCTCATCTTCTTTTTCTTTTTCTGAAAGTAGCAGTAACATACACGTACATATTTATAAATCGAGTTCTTCATCCGTTGTTTTATTTTGAGATTCATCATCAAAGTTATCTGATAAAAGATCTGATCAAAAATTGTTTATTGATGAATGCGTCTTTAATTTTGATCGTTTGCTCACATACATTTTTGCATTCTTCAGATGAAAATTTTTCATAAAATTTATCGCATAGGCCGATCACATTGTTCTTAAACGTCACGTTTCTTGATCCCACATAATTTTTTAATGAAACGTAAACCAATTCGATTGGATTACGATGGTAGTCTTTATACTTCATTTTTGCCGGAGGAGAAGACGCTTTTTCTCCAGCATTAACTTGACGACCAGTACCAGCAATTATTTTTATAGTTGAAAGGGATAAACCTTAAAATTAGCTTAGGTTAAAAATAATAATTATTCAGTGGTACCTACAGAAATACCTATCATTGCAGCAACACGTTCCGGCACTTTCGTTAAATATATTAACAATGGTCCATTTTCTACTTAATTTTTTGTAAATTTTAAAACGATATGAATTACTTCTTGCCTTTGATGATTTAGAACTTATCGTTTTCGCATATTTTCCATATTTATATCACAACGTTACAACGCTGCACAAATATAGCTGGCAAATTACAATATGTGAATATATGCGCAGTGTAAACTGGGTCGTGATGATAGCCAATGTCTTTAAAGGATGAGGCACATGAATAAGAAAATGCTCTATGAATTCAAAGAGAATTAAGCTTTACCCACTTTTGCTAATTTTGTCACTGTGCACACATAACTCGCGTGTCTTCAGTAATTTGGGTCAGTGTAATGTATCATAAGGTGCATCCACTGAAATCACGCTGCAAAGGTTCTTATATATCTGATACAGCTGAGTTACTGTACGTGACGCCTTTCCCAGCAATTGGTTTTCACCTTTGGGTACGTTGAGTACTGTTTACCTGCTCCTTAAGAAACTATATACAAGTAGAATAAAAAGTTGACATGAACTCACATGTGAGTGTCGTTTATTATTACCTAACCGTCAGAAGACGGTTAGTTAATAATTGCTTCAATTTATTTTTACAGCATCTTCCTAAAATATGGATTTGTCTCGTTAAAAAAGTGTTTAATATCTTACAAATCAACGTTTACAAGATAATCGTCATCAGGACGTAATTATATACAAAGACTCTTGGTATATTAATAATTACATTCCCATCCATTAAGAACAGTAGGTCTTATTTTTCTGTTTGTACCAGACTTTTTAAAAGATTTACATAACTAAATAATATTAATCAATACTAAAAACCATAGTAAAATTAACAGTACATACTAGTCTACTAATTATGAAAGGAAAAAGAGAAATTGGCAATGCAAATACAATAAAAGCAGTTTGTATAGACTTATTGCAGAACTGAATCTTGCAATTAAATAACGAAAATAATCTTTACCATAGTACGGAAGTACTTCTCTACTTTGCTAATAATTGTAATTAAATTTTTGACTTTTCGATTTCCAATCCGGATTTTTTAAGTCGGACTGCGGATCCAGCAACCGTGGTACTTCAACAGTTTTGAAGTACTTTCTCCATTCTTTGGGAAAAAATAGGTATTTATTGTGGACCAATTTGGTTTCCATGCTTCGTTCTCCTTTTCTCTTATTAGCTTCTTGACAATAACTCTTTCTCTCGTTCCTGTGTTCTTGAAATTAAAATATTTTTGGTATTCTTTTCTTTTTCTTATGCTCCTACATTTTATTTAAAATCTGTTCTTTTTAAATAGAAATTTGTAGTAAATTTACCCATTAACGGTGCTTTTTTGCAGAAGATATAAAATGCAAAATTAAGATTAACGAATATAAATTATTGCTTTGATTCGCTTTGACAGTATATTAATCATAAACCAAAGGTTGTCGTTATATGGGATTATAACGGGTTATATGCAGTACTTCTTACGTCATTAATTTAATACCTAGGTCTACTTTCTAACATATATTATGACAATGCCACTGAACGGAATTCGACCTTGATTTTTTTTCATAAAACAGTCTCATTACGTTAATAAAATGTTAATATTATTAAAGAAATTTAAATACATCTACAGATAAAAGAATTATTAAACAATTCTACAGGTTCGTATTAATTTAATTTTGTTTGTAGTTTTCGTCTCAGTTTTGTACAATAATTTATAAAACTAATATGATCATCAAGACAAACTTCCAAAAAATACCTCAGTGGCGAAGAACACGAGTTTAACTAACAAGAGAGAACTAGAAAAATATTAAAGTACATACATATATTAAAAATCTCAATAAATATGTCGGTATCTTGGGATTAGATATCATCATCATCATCATTACCACATTCGTCACTTCCCACAGACATTATACTGGGCTCTATTGTTTCTTCCATTATCATATCGAGTTTTCAAAATTTTTCTTCTTTCTTTACTGTATCTTATAGCTAGTTTTTTGCCAATTTTCAGAAGAAATGTTACGCCTTATTTTCCACGCACAGACGAAATGTCAATAAGACGTGGTATAAGACAGACTTGTCTTCTATCACTCCTGCTATTCCATCTATATTCAGAAAACATTTTTCGTGAGACCCTATATGTCAAGACAGAAGGAGTAAAAGTAGGAGGTAAGATCATAAACAACGTAAGTGTAGAAAATTAATTGTATTTTCTACAATAGTTTGTTAAATAAATAAAGGATAATAATAAAATTATTCTCACTAATTAAAGACTATACGATCAGCACGACATTCCTTCTTCGTGCTGTTTTGTATCTTCTGCGCCTGTCAGTTTTTCAGATTCAAAATATTCAAATCCAACTACCCTTAAAACACTTCGTCTTTGCCTTCTCAAATAGAAGCACGTAAGTCAAACTTCCTTTTCAGCTTCTCAAATAAAAGCAAGTTATAGTTCTCACGCTTCTACCGACAAATTACAGGGTTGCCGGATTTACAACAAACTATAAACTTTTTTGCTCGATAAATTGCATTTAATTAGTTTTAAGAACAATTAAGCGGAACAGTTATGAATTTTATGAACATTTATGTTTTTATCATTAAAAAAGGGTGATTTGTTGGCAATTCCGATATTACTACTGATTCGTGTAAATAATACAATACAAATATTTTTTCCTTAATTCTTATTTTAATTATCCCAATTTCAATTTTACTATTTACTACATTATTACTAATCCACAATTTGGCGACCTATTGGTCGCTGCTCCTTCGAGGTCTATATTTATTTTTTATCTACCAAATGTAAGAAGGTGAGACTATAATTTTTCAAATATTTACTTTTAAATCATCGAACCAGCTACCTTATCCTTTCCCCT
The DNA here is from genome assembly GCF_040954645.1 of Diabrotica undecimpunctata. Taxonomy (NCBI): domain Eukaryota; kingdom Metazoa; phylum Arthropoda; class Insecta; order Coleoptera; family Chrysomelidae; genus Diabrotica; species Diabrotica undecimpunctata. Next base: position 95,210,528 of record NC_092808.1, on the reverse strand, counting down.
ACAATAATATATGCCGATGATACTGCAATCATCGTAGAAACCATGAAGGACTTGCAAATACTGCTGGATAGAGTACATGCAAGTCGCAGATGGGCCATTCATATTAACCCTTAACCGGAAATATGCCGTTTAACAGACTGTAGCATGGCATAAACATATTCTAATACGAATTATTGCAAACGACTTTACCCACCGGCATCACACTTTATCTATTCCTAACACTATTGGTTGCTCAGCGGTCGCATGATTTGGAAGGAGAAATATGCACTCCTTGAAAATTTATCGTGAAAATTCAGTTTTAACCAGACTCTCAGGCGGCACGTCTCTGTTCGTGTTACTAATTTGATTACATTAAGTGCGTGTAGAGTTATACTAATCATGGCCGGCCCATCCAAAAGACTTTGTTATACAGATCCTTATTTTGAGGAGACAGCTCGGAAATGATTTGAAGAATTAGATGGTGGTGTTAGTGATGTTGGCGAGGATGCAAAAGATGATAATTATATTGAATCAGATAATGACACGAATTTAGAAATTTCAGCATACAGTGACGTAAGAGATGCTGTAGATGAGTACCTGACTGCAACTAATAACAAACAATACTATTATGGGAAAAATAGATTCAGGTGGTGTGCTTCCGAAGTTCGGCCAGTATCACGTACTAGAAACCATATTCTGGTTACAAAATTTTCTGTCCTAAAAACAAAAGCTTCAAGTATTGGAGAGAAAGCTGATTCTGCTATAGTGTGAGATTTATTGTTTAACGAAACGAATTATACTCCAAATAAACATTATTTCAAGGGTATCGATATTGTAGAGGTGAAGGCGTTCTCGGGACTTTAAATGTATTCTGGAGTATTCAACTCGAACCATGAAAATATAAAGTCACTTTTTACAAGGGATGGAACGGGCAGGGAAATTTTTCATGTTGTTTTGATAACTCTGTTGACAGAAACGAACGCAAATATAATAATCCAGTGGCAGAAATTTCTTATATATTTAACAGAATATGGAATATGGATATCAAAGTTTGTATGGACTGGAACAATCGGTAGCTATTGATGAAATGCTCGTTAGTTTTAGAGAAAGGTGTAGGTTTAAAAGTATAATATGCCCAATAAAACATGCAAATATGGCATTAAAATAATGACTCTGACTGATGCTAGAACTAGTTACTTACTGAAGACGTTTTCAATAAATAGATGAAGTAGCCATCAACTTTGTCTTTTTTCTCCACCTTTTGACCGAAAAAAACCCACCACTCTTCTGAGTGATCCTTAATTTATATATGTATATATATATATATATATATATATATATATATATATATATATATATATAAGAATATATATATATATATATATATATATATATATATATATATATATATATAAGAATATATATAAATATATATTCTTACCTAATATAAATAGAGAAGTTGGGTCCAGCATATACGGATGTAGATAAGAATGTACAATTCTCTCTCATATGAGAAAGGAAAACAAAGCTACAATAATTATATCATCAATGCATGACAGAGCCTGTGACGATATTGAAAGAGAGAAACCTGAGATAATATCTTATCACAACGTGAACAAAGGATGTGTGTATTGCATGGATGGAAAGTATTCTAAAAGCTCATCTAGTTGTCGAACTCGCAGATGAACTCTTGTCATTTCTCGCTTACTCAATATCTGAGTCATAAATGCATTTATCCTGCACCAGTGTTTCATGTTGAATAATTTAAAAAATCCAGAAAAGTCTTACTTTGCCATGCTTTTAGCAAAACATTAAGTTGAAGATGAATAAATACCTTTGTGTCCGTTTGCCTTCAGTGTACGAATCCAATAAGCAACGATTTCATCTAACTTTGGCGTTTGTGGGACATTTTTTATAATCAGTTTAAAATGTTTTCTTTGTTCTAAAATAAATCTAAAAAAAAATCTAAATGTTTTTAGATGGCGTAGTTACGTTCGTATATAGTTATTTTGATAACTATTGTCTAGGACGGGAATAATTTTTGTTTTGATTCAGAGCAGTGGCTATATCGCTCTGATGGGACCTAAAGAGGTCGAAATACGTATAAGCGGCTTGTCGCTACTCTGTATCGAAACAAAAATCTAATACCGTCATTATGTTTTATTACTTTACTCCGTTTGGAGTACCAGAAACTGAATTCACTACGAATTTTGATCATGATGAACGGCATGTGGAATGTAATTTTTAGATTCCCTTGCCGAGTAATTTATCAAGCTGTTTGCTTCGCAAGTTTTAGGAAGCACAGTGGTAAAAATTTGAATTCGGTTTCGTCAGGTAGAAATCGTTTGATTTCTCTTTTTGTTATACTGTTTTCTAGTATGATCATCTTGAAAATACATATTTGAAGTATTTTCTTTTTTTCTGTAACGAGCAATGAAAAGCTACGCATTTTAAGTGCTTATATGAGTTAGTGACTTTCCACTAGTCTTTCCACTTTTACATATATTTTAAATCTTTTAAATTTTGAACCTAATAATAAACAACTGAACAAATCCTGACATGCGATATAGCAAATGAAGGGAGAAGAAATAACTAATATATTAAGATAGAAAAACCAATCAGTTTTTAGTTTTTACCACCAGTGGGGAAACGGTGACGACTATTAGACCAAAGTCTGTTTGTTACTAAGAGGCGAACACAATACTATAGCTTATTTGTAGTGTACAATTTTGTGCATCTTAAAACGTTTTATTTTACATTATTCCTATTCATTCTTAATGTCAAAATAAATGTGCATGTAATATTTTTGGTGAAACAAAACAAAAGCATACGTTCTAGAATCCCGAGGCGTTAGAATCGGGCCACATTGACCGGGTATGACATACGTGACATTTTTCAAGTAAAACTTAAAAATAATTTGACTCCAGATGAGAAACAATATAAGGGATATCATCCTGCACATCTGAATAAAGTCAAAAAATATATGACTTAAAAAGCAAGAGCATCAAAATGGCGCAGAATGCCATTACCTCTAAGGCATCAACTGCTGATCTGTAAAAACGGTTTCCATCTCATTCACAACAAATCGTATAAGTTATTACAAGAGAAAGCTTTGGACACTGAATTACATGTTGTATGATTTTTCTGATTCAACGGTCCATTGAATTATGTGGGACGAGTCTAAAGGAGCTTGTGGCGGAAATGAAATCGGATCTTTATTATTGAAATGGGCAGATACTGGCATTCCTGGCAGTGGAAAAGAAGAAATTGTTACGGCTAAAATAAGAATAGGTCACACCCACATGGAGGCGGACAATGTCCATGCGCCAATAGAGCGGAGGAGACAAGATTTTTGTCTAAAACTGTATGTCTATTTTAACAACCTGGGACTGACAGCAGTTAGTTTGACAAACCTCTATAAACCATATTGTACATAATATGGATCTTTTAAGATTTTAAATTTTTTAGCTCTTTGTACGAAACCAAAACATGTCAAAATCAACCTTTTAATAATATAAAAACAAACAAACAAACAGAAAGTTCTGCTGTTAATCTGTGTTCAGCTGCAATGATACAGAATAATATAGCAACTTTTTAAAATGTAATTTTAATTATGAAAAACAAGAAGTTGACCTTATTCGGTTTTAAGGCGACATCTTACATTGTTAAAAGATTTGAAGCTGGTATCACAAGGTCCAAGACCTATATTGTAAAAAAGTGTAGTGATCTATTGGCATTACTGAAATATATTATTATAACGCTTAGTAAATAGATTACTAAGCTAAAGGTGGGTACACATATGCGAGCCGAACGGTATACGTACAGTACGCGTACAGATCCTTGAAAAATATTCTACATCGTACGTGATCGTACTGATCGCATACTTATCTCGATCCATGGAAAGCGACAAACCAACAACGAACACACATGTGCGAAATGATTCATTTTATTTATAATTTGGGTACTGATTTATGTTCCTGTTTTTGCTTGTTTAACAAAAATAAAATTATGTACAGTAATCATCGACGTATAAATAAAGATTTTATCTTTATTTATACGTCCATGACAATAATCAGTTTACTGTTTTCTCACGTCTCTCTAGGAAGGAACACGTCATTCACACAATGTCGATTTGATGACACAATAAAAATGTTCGCTGCGTCTAGTAAGCGCCGTCCAAACTGAAAGCCGAGCTTCCTTTGAAGTCGTGAAATAAACCGCAACAATTTGGTTCGCGACGAGTCACGATGAAACAGTACGCAAGCGGTTTTTTCTGCCGTACACATTAACGAATATAGCGTTCACAAACGGTTCGCGAACAGTTCTGCTCGCAAATGTGTACCCGCCATAAAGTAAGCTACTAAAGTCAGTATAAAATATGGACTACAAATGAACGTTAAGAAAACCATGATTATTTCTAAGCAACATACAGTAAGAAAGCTAGATATCGAGGGAAAACAAGTAAAAAGAGTGAATAACTACAAATATCTGGAAACCTGGGTAAATAAAAACAATGACCAAGTTAGAGAAATATGGACACGCATTGAAATTGTAAGACAAGCATTTATAAAAATAAAAACAATGTTTGTTAATCGAGACCTTCCTCTGGAACTGAGGATAAAAGGCTTAAGATGCTAAGTGTTCTCGACTTTGTTGTATAGAATGGAAAGCTGGACACTAAAAGTGGATAATATAAAGAAGTTGGAATCATTTGAGATGTGTGATTTTGAAAATACCATGGACCCAACGAGTTACAACTGCAGAAGTGTTAAGAAGTTTACAAAAAGATTGAGAGGTCATAAAGCACATCAAAACAAGAAAGCGGGAAGACAGCTGTGATGATAGCCAACTTCCGATAGGAGAAGAAACTACAATAAGAAGGATGTAGCCAATGTAGAATGTTATATTTAGTTAATTACTATTTAAATGGGAATAAGCCACAATTAAAGGTTAAAATACTTTTATTGACGTTTCAATTTCCACTTCGGAAATCGTTCTCTATTTTATCTATCTTCTCTATAGAGAACGATTTCCGAAGTGGAAATTGAAACGTCAATAAACGTATTTTAACCTTTAATTGTGGCTTATTTCCATTTAAATAGTAATTAATTTAAAATGCCACAAGAAAATAGCTTCAGAACAATGTTATATTTAGTATTGAGTAGTTGAGTTTGTAGCACCCAAAAATATAGAAACAAAACTTTTTTAAGACACTTGTGTATTTTAATACGAAGGTATTATTTGTTGTATTATTGTTTATTAAAACTTTTAATAGTCAAATAATATTGTGTTTATTTTTGAATACCTACACCGCGCTAACTGTTAAAGGGTGGTAATTTTCTTAGTGGTTTACAAAAAACTGATGAAAATAATATTAAAAATTACCTGATGTAAATAATGATAAATATAACGACCTGATAAAATATTATTACAAAATCAAAACAATAGTTAGGTCAACAACATTTTTATTGATAAAATGTTTAATATTTCTCTCGTGTAAAGTTAGGAAAATTGGAAACAGTGTTGTCCTATCCCTCCGAGATATGTTTTATTAACTTCTTATTAGAAATAAAATAAATCCAATCCTGAATCTAAAATGAAATTTTTGTTAAAATCGATGCTATATTAAATTCTTTGGAATGGCATTTTGTTTCGGTCTATATATTTTACTTTCTATTTGGCAGATATTAAAACTAAGCTCATTATCGTGTTTGTATATATATACATAATTTATGGTAGAGAAAATCATTAAAATCAGGCGATAATTGATGACTTCATGACACTACTAAACGGAACAATAACTCTCGTTCACTTGTTTTTGTTTTTATATTTCCCATGCTTCTGTGTTGCATTACCGCTGACATAATATTAATAAGTACATAGCGACGATAAGTACATACATTACAAAGCTTTGAAATTTCTAGAGCGATTCTTAACATCGGGATGAGATACGGTGATTATTATACGACAAAAGTGGGGGTATTTCTTTAATACCAAATAAAATAGTACCTGTACTATTTTAGTACAGAGTATTTTAGTACATTTTAGTACAATACATTTGAGTACATTTAGAGTACATTTTAGTACAATAGAGTACATTTTAGTACAATAGAGTACATTTTAGTACAATAAATACTATTTTATCAAAACGTACTTGAATTAGAAATTAAACAACTTTAGTTTATATTAAAAATCTTTAATCGAAACATAAATTAAACTTGTCCACAATCCAGCAAAAACTATATATAATATTTGCGGTGTATTGTTGATCTCTTCATACATTTCTATTATTATTCACTTAGTTCAATTTTACACTTTTAATTGTTTTATATCTCTACTTATTTCCGTTTTCCCAAAAAATTTTTGTTTAAATACTAGTTAGTTTCATTCGCTCTCTTCGCGCTATTTATATTTTCACAAGAAATTGCATATCTGCATATTAAAAAAAATGTTTAATGCCAATATCTTCTAATTATGTCGACCTTTTCTAGTAATTGTTCATTCAAAATCCCCGAGTAATAACATAGGGGTCTTTGAATTATTTTGGCCGTACCTGCTATTGTAATAAAAGGTTTTAGGTAAACTGGTAAACAATTAACAACTCTAATATACAATCAAAATTAAACATACATGAACACGAGGGGAAAGGGTTTTTCTGAAATCCAAAAAGTGCGGTAGTATGGGTGAAGCTTTTAGGCAGAAATAGATGTATGCATCTCCGAAAGTTTGGTTTACCTCATTGGGTCACGTTTACCTCATTTTTGCGGAAATGTTGTAAAGTTAACATTCCCGATGAATGCACCACAAGAAAAAAATATCCTGAGATTTGCTAGGATGACACCATAAAAAAAATTCTAAAAATTGTAGCCTACAACTCGATTTATTTTATAGTTAATGAAATTGACTATAATTATAGTTAACTATATGACGCCTTTAATAGTAGGGGGTTTAAAACGAGTATATAAAAAATAAATGTTACCTTATTGCGTCAAAGCAATTGGAGAAAACCACCAATTTGACCCTAACACGTTTTGTTCAAGATTAGTTGACCGGTTGTTTTCTAATGTTAAACGACAATGCAAGCTATATGGTAAAGGTAGCACCGAACTTAAACATATTAACTTAAACATATTATATATCAATTTAATTCATGTAATATGTCAAGCTCATGGGCTTTACCTTGTTATGAGAAATAAGACAAAATTTTCCACATGATTTGATAAATAATGTCAAACATGATTTTATAAAATCGCCATTACGAGTTCAATTTTACAAAGAATATCTGGGAATATTCCCTTTACCGATTATCACGAGATGGGGCACTTGGTGAGAAGAAGCATTTTTTATGTGGAGTACATATTATCAACAGGTATAATAGAGAAATATACGAGCAATATAGCGAACCAACTCTAGCACAATACACTAAACTGCAGAGATTAGGGTCGCGTGGCGACCGTACAGGGCACGTGGTCCGCATGCATGAGAATAGAATCCCCAGAAAATTACTAAATGCAAGAATGCAGGGAAAAAGATCTGTTGGAAGACCTAAAAAGAGATGGGAAGACGAAGTCGATGAGGATGCCAGGAACTGCCTGGGAACGCGTTAATGGAAAAGAACAGCGGTAAATCGAGATGATTGGAGAAGCCTGTTGAAGGAGGCCAAGGCCCGATTTGGGCTGTAGTGCCATTGGATGGATGGACATATTATCAACAGATTTTAGTTCAACAGCTCTGGATGAATCTAAACACCTTGTGTAAATACTTAATTTATTTCCGAATCTAGCTTAAATTTTAAATTTATTGTTGAGCAAATAAAAAAACTTAAAAAACAAAATTTGTTTTTTATGAATCAATCGATTTGATTAATCATATTAAGGAATCTTATTATGTGGTTAAAAAACGTAGGCATATCTATTGCAAATTGCAATATGTTTTAAACAAAAACTCAGGATGCTCTATTTTTAAAATAGTTGCTCAAGTTCATCAAGGTGTACTAATATAATCTCTGCCCAGTCTCTTGGTATAGTATCTGTTTTCAATGCTTCCTTCATGATTTTAGTGATTACTTTTTATCTATTTCTTCCAACTATTTTCTTCTTTTTTTTTTCTTCCAGCGTCATGCTTGTTTTCAAGCGTGAGCTATCTCCATGACAATTTCGTCGAATTGGTCCCCGATCATTGCTGCACGGAACAACTAATGTACTCGTTGTCCGGTCCAATATCGTATGTTTTGTTATCATGAGAGTTTTTTATGGTATATCCATGTTTTAACCTCAATTTTACCTTGGATAATCAAGCGAGGAATGTAATATTTATTGCATCTTATTATATCGAAGTTAACAAGCTAACCTTTTTAGTTTTGACAGTATTCAGGAGTTCTCGATCTTTGTTAAGCTAAGGACTTCCTCATTACTGGCATGGCTGGTTTAAAAAGTTTTGAGAATTCTTCGGTAACACCAAATTTCAAAGGCTTCTATTTTATTCATGGTATCAGTTTGAAGCGCCCAAGTCTTATATCCGTAAGGAAGAATGCTCCATATGTAACATCGTAATTTTCGTAATCGCGTTTGAACAGTGAGGTTTTTATTTGTAATAGTAGGTATCCATTTGCGAAATGTTCTACGATCCATATCAATTGTCGCCATTATCTCTGAAGCATGATACCATACATCCCAATGTTACAACCGTTGATTGTTATCGGGATCGGTTGTACCTATATGTATTTTAATTACAGCTATCCATTTTGTTTTTTTTGTGTTATTATTAATTAATGAACGGTATACAGCGATATTTGCAGGTCCTCCATGGTTTCTGCGATAATGGAAATATCATCGAATGACACTCCCTGAAACTTACGAATTATTATATATATAATAACGGATTTATTACGGCTGTCGCCGCTTCTCCGCCCCCAATTTCCATCTTTTTCTGTCATATGCAGTTGCCTCTTCTAAGTCTCTTGCCGCCATTGCTTCATCAATATCGTTGCGCCAACTTCTCCGTGGTCGTCCTCTCTTTCTTCTTTCAGGAGGGATCCATTCCAGTACTCTCCTAGGCCATCTGTACTCTGGCATTCTTTTAACATGTCCGAACCAGATTAATTGTTTTCTTTCTATGTCATCATTGATATTTCTCTCCATTTTCATTTCGTTTCTTATTTGTTCGTTTCTAACTCTCTCCAGTTTCGATCTACCGCAGCTTCGTCTCAGATAATCCATTTCTGTCGTCAAAAGTTTGTTTCTATTAGCTTTGGTGACGTCCCATACTTCCGAACCGTAAAGTGTAATACTTTGGACTATACTACCGTAAATGTGTTTTTTGGTTTCTCGTCGAATTGTTTTTTGCCAGAGAAGAGAGTTTAAGGCACGGGTCGCTGCTCTGCCCTTGTTTATTCTTTCCCTGATTTCATCTGCGCTATTTCCCTTCTTGTTGAAAATGACCCCCAAATATTTGCAGGATTGCACGCCTTTGATTTTGTCGTCTTCCAAGACTAGGTCACATATTTCATCTGTTCCCACTAAGAGATATTCACATTTTGTCATATTCATGTTTAGACCTGCCACCTCATATTCTTCTTGCAGTTTTCTTACCATATAGCTAAGATCGTAGCTGTCTTCGGCAATTACTACCTGGTCATCCGCAAAGAAAAGTGTATATAGCTTGTTTTCTTCCACCGTTGTTCCCATGTTTCTACATTTTTTTACCCATTTCACTAAGGATCTGTCCAAATAGATTTTAAATAAGGTGGGTGACAGACAGCAGCCTTGTCTTAGTCCTTTTGTTGTTTGAAAAGGAGAGGTGATTTCTTGTCCCATTTTAATTCTTGCAAAGTTTTGTTCGTAATATTTTTGAGTGGCGTTAATAAGAATTGGGTTTATTTTCAAGTTACCCATTTCTATCTATAGTTGGGAGATCGGTACACTGTCATATGCTTGTCATATGACAGTGAACGTGACACGAATTATTATTCATGGCAAAATTGTATCAGCCATACTATGCTGTGACGCCTTCAGTTCCTTTTTTGCCCAGTTTTGCATTCCAATCTCCCACAATTATTAATTTCGTGTTTTTTGTCGCTTTTATTGTCTTTGATTTGCAGCTAGAACACTTCAACTACTTTACAATCATGGAATCTACGCTTCAAAGTTTTAAAAATGCTTGGTTTAAATTATGATAATCTAAGGAACACAATTTTGTTGTGGTGTTTTGTTTAATTATGTAATACTGATGATTAATGTACAAAAGTGACTTTAAAAGTGACTATACAAAAAATGGTAAATTCATAATGAGAAAAAGCCGAAGAAGAAGAACTATTAATACAATTCCATTTATCCAGGATAACTAAGTAGAAAAACTGGATTAAACACACTACAGTCTGCAGTAGTGAAAGAAAACAACAGATATATTACAGATTAGTCCTCCAGTGAAAATCCTTTGAGTTCAAACTGGCTGTTATACAGTTATATCGAGAAATGTCGGGCCCATACATGTTGTTTATTATAATTTTTACAGGTTACTTTTTATATAACATGACGCAATGCAATGTATCATTTAAAAAACCAGTATTCTATTATTGATAAAAATGAACTAAAGCTATTAAAAGAAATACCTCTTAAGAATTGTTTCTTTTTACAAATAAGGATAAATATCAAACCAGTTAATTATACCAAGATTGTTACGAAAACAGAATTTTGCACCTAAATTAGTCATCCATTCATTCCACTACCACCATATAAGTCCTAATACAAGTATTAATGACAAATAACAGTAAAGAACAATTTATACTTACCAAATCAATATTAGAAATACAGCGTCGCAAAACATAATAAAATATTTATAGGTGTGCAAATAAATTCTATCACTGCAATAAATGTCAATATAAATAAAGAAATAACTAAAATAAAATATACTGAAAGCATCATTAGAAAAGCATCAGAGAACATCCGAGAGAGTGAGGAAGGGATGATTGACAAAGAAAGAAACATTTAAGAAAGAACATGCAGACAAACAGAAAAAGCTCTGCCAATCTTAAAAAGTGATACAATATAAATACAAGCTAAAGAAGTGAAGATAAACACCGAAAAGTAATAAATGTTAGTATGGCTAGGGAAATCTGTCGGACCTAAAAGAATGTTCACTACAATACCCAAGAATAGAATCCACAACTTTTTTGGGAACAAATATAAATGGCATATATTTCCTCAATACAAAAAAAGGGGAAAAACCAAAAGTCAATTATACAAAAAAATTTAAGAGGTAACAATATAAGCAAAAGAACAAAGCCGATTTTGTACAAAGGAAGATCATGCACAAACAATGCATTCTGTTAAACAGTTACCGATAAAAATATCAGACAGAAACATACTTACACTGCATTCGTATACCTTCAGAAAGTACACGATAATACAATATTACCAATCACAAAGAACCCCGGCACTTTTCTTATGTAAAATAGGTTTCAGTTAAATTGGCCGAAACTTTGCAGAGAAGTAGCTTTGGTCATAATGATCAAAAGTTCTCATTGTCCCAAGACTCAGAAATCAATTGTTTTTGAGTTTCTGAGTCACAGAGTTTTAAAGTGTCTGTTTTTGGTTCCTTTGACTATTACCTATTTGTATAATATGCATTTTGTTAGTAAGTAATAGTAAGTAAGTGCAACAAACCTTAGGGAATGGTGCTGCATGAAAAAATAATAATAGTTTGGTATATAAACGTATTTCCTCAAAAGCTTCGTTTTCCGAGGTACGGGGTATTGAAATTTTTCTTACAAACTGACGACTTGAGATATGCAAATGAAATTTGGCAAACGAGCAATAATAATATTTAACCCAGCCTGAGATACTTGCACACCTCTTAAGAATGGCATTCGGGTAATGCAATTTATTGGGACGAGGAGGATTAATTCGTGTAAATAGGAATCACTACGCTCCGTCCCAATCCTCCAGACCATCCACTACCCCCAATTTTACTCTGATGCGCTAAAGGGTTCTTTATCAGCAAAGTGCTTGTCATGTGGAAATCCTGGGTATAAGAACTGCCACACGAAATCCTACTCCGAACAATGTAGGCCAGTATAAGGCGCTCTATTCCCGCTCTCTCTAGTGACATCGTCAATCTGTATTGCTACTCGGGTCTTGAGTCCCCGCTATGGGCAACGCCCAGTTTGGCGACTTGGCGCTCGAGGATGTGGGCTCCTTTTGCCCGTTTTTTACGTTTTGTTAGAATTTTTGTGGCTTGCGCCTGTTGTTATTATTTTATTAATTTTTTTTGGTGCCGAATCCGTTTTTTTGGGTTTTTTTATGATTTTTTGTTGTTTTCTGAAACAAAAACATCATTAGTGCATTGCCAATGCCAGAAAAGCCGGGTATTTTCTGTCGATAAACCTACGATTATCTAGACTTTATTATATGTTAGTATTTGTTGTTTTGGTCTTTTGTTTTTCCATTGATGGAACACATAATACCTTAATATCTCTCGCAATATAGCCCTTGGGTGGTTTTCTAGCTCAGCGAATTTTGTTCCGGTTTTTCCTCCATGGTGTCTATTAGCCTTATTTGTTTCGGTTCTCTCAACAGGAATCGTCCAGCCACGTATCTGTGTACATTGCAGCTTCTTTGATTCTGCTGTTGTGGGCTGTTTAAATCCTCTTTTTGTTACTGTTGCTTATGTGTCTTCATGCGAAAGAAGCATATGTAATTATTAGCTACATTTTCATTCTTAATTTATTTTTTCTACCCATGAGTCCTCTTATTTCAGCTCTGGCCATTCTTTTTTTATTGTCGCGTCAACGTGCTTCGTAAATCTTTCCTTAAGTAGTCCTCCGCAAGTCCTTAGTCCATTGTAATTCCTAGGTATTTCGCTTTGTCAATTGTTCGTCTGTGTTATCTCTTCCCTTTTTTAAGATAACCGCTTGTGTCTTCTCTGTGTTTATGTCTGTTTTCCATTGCATTCTTCAATCTTCTATGGTATGCAATGCCGTCTCTATATTGTTTACCGGTATGTATACCGTTTCAGTCCAATCCGTCCTTTATACCACACTCTGTCAAAGCCTTTGCTTACATCCAGGAAGGCTGCGTCTGTGTATTGTTTGTTGTTGAATTTAGCTGTTATTTACTGTGTTAGTCTTAGTACGTGTAGTTAGGTGGAATGTTCCGCTCTAAATCCAAATTGAGCTTCTGGGTTTAGTCCTTAGCCTGTCTGTTTCTAATTGGAGTCGGCTTAGTAAGACATTATATATATATATATATATATATATATATATATATATATATATATATATATATATATATATATATATATATATATAATGATGTTATGATGTATTGTTTGTTTGAATGATGAGCAATGAGTATTTTTAATAATATAATATATAGGGTTTTTATCGCGGTTCTCAAAGAATTAGTTTGTAAGTACTTTTTTAAATTATCTTTATTAGATCTACTATGAAACACAAATATATATCTAACCTAGCCAATTTAAATTTAAAATAAACTATCTTTAAATTGAAATTCTTATGAAATTAATTAAATTCTATAGACAATGTAAAATTTAAACAAACTATCTACAAAATTGAAATTGTTATAACACTAACTAAATTATATTAACAAAATTTTGTACCTTTCTGTCACTGAATGCCTAAATGAACTGTTTTCCACTATATAGATTATAATCACCACTCAAATGTCTTCTTCTCAGCTTCGGTTATCCTTGTTTTTGTGAAATTACTTTTTCCAATTATCAGCTTCCACCAATTTAAGATATTTTTCTTCACAGCATTTATAAACCACCAAGCAAACCAGCAAACAGCATTTATTTTTATTCTTCTTTTCAATATATCAATATCCAATCACCAAAAATATTATTTAATTTTAATATTCAATTAATACTTCTTCCATTATCATCATTTATACATAACATAATTTTCAATTTTCAATAATATTTTCTTTATCTTTCTTGATCTTGATTTAACTCACTATATTGAACAATTGTAACTGATTGACTGCCTCTAACTAATTTTCATACTAAAACTGGCCTCATAACTGATTGACTAACTGAATGGACTTTCTTACTAAACTTTCTGACTGACTGACTGAATCCAAATCACCGGGTATTTATATCTTTTTGGATGTTTCAGAACCATCTGGTAAGAAATCATGTTCCATTTGTTCTATTAAATACATGTCTGAATTTTCTGGAACAAACCATTTCGCAAACAAGGCCATCTTCGGTGATCTAGAGAATTCCATACTTTTCTATTAATAATTTTGTTGACATTTAGGCTTTTCAGATCAGAATAAACACTTAAATCAGTAAATATATATATATATATATATATATATATATATATATATATATATATATATAGATATATATATAGAGAGAGAGAGAGAGAGAGAGAGAGAGAGAGAGTCCTCCTCATCACTTCGGCTTTTTCTTTGATGGAGTAGACAATTCCATTTTCTCCGTGTAGTGAAGGTATGGGTTTACTATCGTTTCTTAATATTCTTTGGAGTCTCCAAATAATTTGCATGTTTTGACTCTGTTCCTCCATTTCTTGTATATGGTTGTCCCACCTTTGGCTTCCGTGTTCTGTTATCGACGTAATTCCTATTTACAAAAAGTTTAACAACTCATGAATAGAGAAGAGATGTTAAGAACACATTATTGAATGTAACTAAATTTTCAAGTATAACAAATGCATCAATTTAGTATAAGAAAAAATTCACCATTGATTCTTCTTATCATACTGTATTATAAAGATACCTCGCTTGCAAGAGCGTTTATTAACAAAAAAGTATATTATCGTTACATGTTATTTATATTGTTTTTATAACCAACACATTATGTTTTTGGTTAACCTAAAATATTTATAATCATCTAAAGGGTGTTTTTTAGAGGTATAGAAATGTAAGTTGGTAACACTTTTTTAACTGTCGGCCATTTTGACAGCTGTTAAGTGATTTATGTTAAGTTCGGTTTGGCATTTTAGCATAAATAGACTTGTCGCCCGAACAACGCTTCCAAATAGTACAAATTTATTTTGAAAATTGTGGTTCTGTTTGAAATACGTATGGCGCACTACGTCCATTTTATGGTCAACATAATAGGTCATCAGAGTAAGTAATTCGATTAAGCATAGAACGTTTTTGCCCCACGTTTACTCTAAATGATAATATGCATCCACAGACACGTCATACAGTGCGTACAGAAAAAGTTGTTGCTGCTGTAGAGCGTAGCATACAGGAAGACCCGAATCAGTCTATCTGCCATCGTTCATAGCAGTTGGATATGTGTCCATCCACTTTATGGAAGATTTTGCTGAAAGATCGTGCTTTGTGTGCTTACAAAATCCAACTCATTCAATCAAGCAAGAATTCACGGTACATCATCAACTAGCAAGGCGTAGATTCGGTGAGTGGGTCCAAAACGAGATTGCCGTTGGTTCCGATTTTCATAAGCGAATTTTGTTTAACGATGAAGCACACTTTTGGTTGAATGGCTACGACAACAATCAAAACTAATCTATTTTGAGTTAAGATAATCCTCAAATGTATGTTGAGAAACCATTAAATCCATAAAAACTGGCTGTTTTTTGTGCTTTATGGTCGGAATGTTACAGTCAATGGTGACCGCTATAGAGCCATGATTACTGCCTTTTTCATTCCCCAATTGAACAACCATGATGTGCAGGAACTGTCGTTTCAATAAGACGGCACAACATGTCACACAGATCGTGCCACAATTGATTTATTGAAGGAAATGTTTGGTAACCGCATAGTTTCACGTTTTGGTCCCTGAATTGACCTCCAATATCGTGCGATTTAACGCTGCTGGCCTATTTTATGTGAAGATATGTAAAGGTGCTAGTCTACGCCGATACAAATGAAACGATGGCTTGGAGGGAAAAGACGGCTTGGAGAACAAAATTCGCTGCGTTATTGCCGATATACGCCCACAAATGTTGGAAAAGTAATCGAAAATTGGACCTCTAGATTAGACTACGTCAGAGCCAGCCTTGTTGGTCATATGCAAGAAATCATATTTAAATTATAATGCCAAAAGATTACCTTTCGATTAAAGTCAATTTTATGTCAATTTATAAAAATCATCTTTGTTTTATTCCATTTCAAAGTATACCGTCGAACGGGGTAAAACCGACCAAAATTTGAGGTTTTTTTCATGTTTTCATGATTATTTTTGAATTGAGAAAGCTGCAAATTATATATGTTAATGTATCATATCTGAAGTGCCAATTAATGGTTTTTCTTTTGAAATCATCCTAATAGTTTTTTTCTCATATATTTTCAAAAGGTGATCGGTTTTACCCCATAGGTTGGGGTAAAACCGATCGGGTGTCTAATTGCGTTTATGTTGCTTTTAAGCAAGCTTTAGGGTAAAACCGATCACACAAAAAAAAATTTTAAACTATTTTTTATGCAATAAATTGTAAAAATCAACACAAGATTTGTTTACTAAAGTACTTTATTTCAAAAATAAATACAAATTTGGGTTTAAATATTGAAAAAACTTAAAACATAAAAGAAAACACTTCTAAAAAACAAAAGGGAGACGTTGGTTCTTTGGTTGTACATTGGTAATTTGGTACCTACTTTCTAACTTATTCTAACGTAAGGTTGGAAATCCCCCTGAAAGTAAATGTTCCTCTTCTGAGAGGAATTGCTTGTAGTCTTTGTATAATCTGTTCTTTCTGAACTATGGCGATATCCTCGATTTCTGAATAAACAAAGCAAATTTGTTTTTTTGACGACTTTTTCCTCAAGCATTGAAGTGTGACCTCCTCGTCAGAAATATCTGTAATTTTAGCAGCAAAAAATCGATCTCTTTTGTTCGTAACAAATTTAACGACAACAAATTCTCCAAGCTGAAAATGTATATCATCAGAAACCTGGGGTGTGTCCTCTGAAATTTCCTCGTCATTTTCCAACTCTGAAAAACTTAGATCGTGTACTTCTAACCCTTGCTCACTTTCAGAACCTTCACTTTCTTGTACAAGGTCTTTCTTAGAAATACTTTTTCCTGCTGCCACCTTCATCCTTTTACCTCTCTTTGGATTTTCACTTAAACCTGTTCTTATTTCTCTCAAATGATCGACAATGGTATAAATGTTGTATTTTTTTGAGCACTTGATCTGGATTTAAAGGCACTATGCCACAAGCTTTAAAGCCTGCTTGGGTGTTTGAGGTTGATTTCAGACCCACTTTTTCTATTGTTTCTTTTAACAGTCTTGGAAAAACAGTTTTGGGCAAGACACCTCTGTTTTTGATTTTCCAAATTGTGAGCACTTTCCTCCAAGCATTCTTTAAAGGTCGGAAATAGGCAACGTCAAGTGGTTGTAATAAATCTGTGGAGTTTGAAGGTAAAAGTATAAACTTTATACCATTATTTTCACATTGCTCGATAACATTGACTGTAAGATGACTGAATAAATTATCCCCTATCATTACTTTAGGGCCTTCTAAGTTTCTGAAGTAGGGCAATGCTATCGATAGAAACCAGTCTTCAAAAGTTGTGCTGTCAAACCAACCATTGATCGTTCTATTATATCGTGCACTAGGAAAGCCTCCATCGGCCCATCCCTCATACATATGCTTTGCCTTGTACACTATATAAGGTGGCAACAGTGTTCCATCACCAGCAACTGAAAACATAATGCTAGTGCTCATTTTCGACGTGTCCATCACTCGATGAGCGTATTTTGATCCTTTTCTGACCACGACTTTTACAGCTCCTGGATCGTCCGTGAAGTTGGTTTCGTCATAGTTTATCAGATTTGACGGTGCGACCCCTTTCAAACCCTCTCTCCAAGATGAGCAAAATACTCTTCAACTGTTTCATAAGTGACTGCAGCCCTTACCCTTTTTGTATTCTCTGCCAATTTTACGGTGAGATCCTTATGTCGGTCCATAAATTTGAAGAACCAATCTGGTCCTGGTAAATTGTCTCTGAATCTTTTTTCTCTTCTTCCTGCTCTGTTAAGAAACTGCTGAACCATATATCGAATGTCAATACTGCGTAGCGGATATCTCCAGTCCGTGCACACTAGTAGACAGTCAACCAGCTTTTTTTCTTCCAGTTCAGAAAGAACTGGTGGCGCTCCAATCTTGAGATGTTGCCTCTTTTTTCGAATTTTTTCTTGTAAGGTGGTATAAGGTATTTCATAATTCTCAGAGGCCTTTCTTATAGACATACTCCCACTAGCAACAGCTTTCAGTGCTTATTCCATATAAATTTTATTGTACTCTAATTTTCTTGTTGGCAGTAACTTCTTATAGGTGAGAGGCATTGTCTGTAAACAAAAAAAAATATGTTAAAATCTTACACCAATTTGAAGAAGAACTAGGTGATCACCAAACCACCGCCACACTCTGTGCTGCCCAAAACGTTCATATCCATAAGAATTAGGTAGGTACCATCTATAAAATAACTAGGGAATTGTTGGTCGGTTTTTCCCCACAAATTTCAGATTTTACAGAAAAAAATATATCAAAATTAACCCAAAAACCCATAATTGGCCATGACTAATACTCTCTAAGAATTCCACAACAAAATAACGCTTACCAGAAATGTTCTATAGTAATCACTTTTTCTGTAGACGGAAATCTTTCAAGTTTTGTAAAAAAACACCCGAATACGACGTTTTGTTTACTAGTCTACACTGCAGCTACACAACACTTTCAACCTGTTACTTTGAGCTCACTATGGCGACTGGCATATGGCATAAACTCGGACAGGTACGAACGCTTGTTTGGCGATAAATTCACATATACTATTAATCCTGAAAATATTAGGCAAAAAACCCTTAGCGATTGCTTTAACCTCATGTTATTGGTTTTACCCCGTTCGACGGTACCTCTAAAAAAACCCTTTATAACAATCCAGTGATTCCCAAAAATTTTGCTATTCTAGGTTTACCTATTTAGACTAGATACTCGTATTTAACTTTTTCCTGCCTTCGTGAAAAGTTTTTATTACAATTTTAACTGTAAACATTATATTTCATGGTTTGGCATACTGTTTTACAACATACCCTCGTCAATAATCTATTTGCCATGTATAAGATCGTCTATAAATATTTTTGTGAATTTCATGTTTTTAACTACTTTTTGAATTCTTAAAACAACTAATGTTTAATTAGTAATACATTTTACAACATATTACTAAAAAGTACATATATTCAAATCAACATCAGAGAAATATTTTAGAACAATTTTTTTTTCTTAAAACTTAAATTCGATACGTTATTGCAAACATCGGGCTTCAAAATGTATTTTTTATTCCAGTTACTAACAAATGACTCGTCTTGATTTCACTTTAAAGTTCCACGTTTTTTCTGGTTAAGACCACTTAATGACGCACTACCTTTACCGAGATGACAATGATTACGAATGCTTAATGGAAAAGCCATGTCGAAATATTTACCAACTTTTATTTCAAAACTCGTATCTTAAATTATAGTTTTAGGATAAAATATTTGAGATTTTTTATTAATCATGATGTAATCCGAGCGAATAAAATTTCAGTACAAGTAAATCATAATGAAATTTGTTTCAATTTAAGATCCTTTTTAAATCACAGTTAATCACTTTTAAGTGAAAATAAATGATATTGTCAAGAAATTATACATTTCAAATAACAGAATCATTGTTTAAATAGTTTGTAACATTTTGCATATAAATGACTGTATAGGCAGTTAAAATGCGGGTTTCTATACAAGTTTTCACATTTATTTTTAAGTAAATTTATGTAAAAATCCTTTATTAAAGTAAATTAATATTATTATTTTTTAATTATAATAAACATTATGAAGGTCAAAAATGATGAATTGTTTGCAAATGTTCCCTATTAAAAAGGCATTATTAATCCTTAATCTGACGTGAAAAGTTGTCTTGTAGTACCTCTGTAAAGCGTATAAAATTTGGTTAAAAAATATTTAACAGTTAAGAAGCTATTGAACGTTTATTAAAAATTCGTTATTTTCCAATTGCAAAAACGTGGTCGTCCATAGAGTATAGGTCTTTACAAGGACTCATTTTATTTGACTTGAACTTATATTAGAAAATCAAAAACAAAATGTCGTTTTCAAATACTCCAATTTCTTAATAAATTGTTTTTTGATAAGATCACGGGAAATATATTATGGCTATTCTGTTTTCTTAATCGCGTCCTTGTAATTTTTTACGTAAATAAAAAAGTTCCTCCAGGATGATTTTCAGCTGAGATAGCTTTTCTGACTTTAACATATTGACATTCATTAACATAAAGTCTTAAAACTGTTTGAAAAACTTATTTAACTCTTCAACTTAATAATGATATTTATTTGAAAAAGCTTATTTTATCCTAGTAAGTAACGATTTTGTGACAGGGCTCAAATTAAAATTGTAAACTTGAGAAGTGGTGAGGAAAACCCGAAATGCTACAGATTTGAATTCAAGACTTCAAATCGGCGGTGTCTGAAATTTTTTTATTATGTCTGTTAATAATGGACCAATGAACGTTTTTGTTATTATTAAAAAATACTTGAAAATAAATTAAAATTCTATTTTTTAAGTAAGTTTCTAACATTTCATGTCTTAACTGTCAATACAATACAATAGTTTTAAATGTAAATACTAACCCTATCTTTTGTAAAGAGAAAACTGAAAATAAATTGACTGGCCAGTTGGTTATTAAAACCAGTGCCAATAAAACATAAACACACACACACACACATTTTTTAAGTAAGTACCTACTGTCCTGTGGTCTGTGAACTGTGTTTGTCATTTGTCATCTTAGTTTTAGTTAATGTCATATGTAATTGTCATGTTATTCATTCAAACAAAACAATGCTAATTTTTTGTATATTAAAAACTAGTTTATAAAGGTTTTGCATTTCATTACAATTTAATATACAAGAAATATCAAATATGGATAAGCTACTATGACCAGACAGATTCGATGCAGATCCTAACTCTCCTAGATCGTCTCAAGAATGGATGCATTGCAAAGCTACATTTGAAAACTTTATTTCCTCTGTGATTGATGTTTCAGAGCAGGAGAAATTCAAACTACTGGTAAATTACGTGAGCAACAATATCTATGAACTCATCTTTGATTGTAGAAAGTATTCTGAAGCCAAAAGTATTCTCGAAGCAGCTTTTGTTAAACCCAAAAATGAAATTTTTGCCAGACATATCCTAATGACAAAAAAACAACAAACTGGTGAAAATATAGGTCAATACGTTCAACATCTTAAAGTGCTTTCCAAAGACTGTAATTTTCTAGCCGTTTCTGCAGACCAAAATAGAGAAGATTATATAAGAGACTCTTTTATTAATGGCATTCTTTCTAATGACATAAGACAACGTTTACTAGAAAACAACACTATTACTCTGCAAGATGCCATAGTGAAAGCCCAGTCTCTGGAGTCAGCTTCAAAACACTATGAGGCTTATACAACTCCTGTACAAATTATTAATGCAATTTCTTCCGAAACCAGAGAGCACACTAATTATACTTCTGCTGCTGTGAAAAGTTGGAAATGTTACTTTTGTGAATCAACTGAAAGGCATCCTCGTAGCCTATGCCCTGCTAGAGACAAAGTTGGTAAGAAATGCTTGAAAGTTGGACATTTTTCCAAGGTATGTAGGCTTCAGATGCCCATTTCAGTATCAGCAATGTTAGAAATATTGCTGCTGCCCCTCAATGCTTATCTAAAAGTGTTACTGAGATAAAGGTGAATGGAAATACAACTGAAAGTTTAATAGACACAGGTAGTTCTGAGTCATATATCAGTAAGAATTATGCATTGTCTATAAACGTGAAAACATTTAGAAGTCATGCAAGCATAATAATGGCTTCAACAGCACTCAGAACGACTATCTCAGGACACTGCTTTGTTAATTTAGAAATAAACGAACATTCCTATAAAAATGTCAAATTATCAATAATTCAAGATTTATGTGCTGATGTAGTTATAGGTCATGACTTGCTTAAACAACATTCTTCTCTAGAAATCACTTTTGCTGGCTCAAAAATGCCTTTAGTTATTGATCGTATAGATAACATTTGTAGTTTGGCATACTTAAATATAGAGCCACCCAAATTATTCTCCAATCTATCAAATGATTGCAAACCGAGGGCAACTAAATCAAGAAAATTTTCAACTGAAGATAGAAAATTCATATCTAACGAGATACAGTATCTGCTATTGAATGGAATCATAGAAGAAAACAACTCTCCTTGGCGTGCACAAGTACTTATTACAAAAAGTGAAACACACAAAAAGCGAATGGTGGTAGATTATTCACAAACGATTAATAAATTTACTTACTTAGATGCCTGTCCTCTCCCAGATGTTGAAGATATTGTTAGAAAAGTAGCAAGATATTCTGTCTTCAGTACTATTGATCTTAAAAATGCATACCATCAAATTCCAATCAAAAATGAAGAGAAAATATACACTGCTTTTGAAGCCAACGGCCAACTATACCAATTTTGCCGGATTCCTTTTGGGGTAAACAACGGAGTGGCTTGTTTTCAAAGGGTTATCGATGGTATTATTAAATCCGAACATTTAAAAGGTGTATATGCATATCTTGATGACGATACAGTTTGTGGATTAAATCAACAACAACATAATGAAAATCCTAATACATTTATGGAAGTAGCGAAGAAATACAATCTAACAATAAATCAAAATAAAAAATCTTATACACTAAATTCAATCAAACTTTTGGGTTATCAAATAGAAAATCAGACCTTAAAACCTGTTCCTGAAAGACTTGAACCATTAAAGAAGTTACCCTTACCAAACGATTCACAATCACTAAAGAGAGCTGTCAGAATGTTTGCACATTATTCCAAATTTATCCCACAATTTTCAGAAAAGATACAAAAACTAGTCACATGCAATACTTTTCCTTTAACAGAACAAGCAGCTGAAGCTTTCCAAATTCTTAAATCTGAAATTATTTCTTCAGCCGTTACTACGATTGATGACGAGATTCCTTTTATCGTTGAATCTGATGCTTCAGATTTTTGTATTGCTGCTTCTCTTAGCCAAGGAGGAAGATCTGTTGCTTTCTTTTCAAGAACCTTATCAAAAAGTGAAAGAAATCATTCATCAGTGGAAAAAGAGGCTTATGCAATAGTTGAAGCTCTTAGAAAATGGAGACATTTCTTGATAGGTAAACATTTTCGACTTATAACTGATCAAAAGTCTGTCTCTTTTATGTTCAATATGCGCCACACCAGTAAGATAAAAAATGAGAAGATTATCAGATGGCGCCTTGAATTATCATGCTACAGTTTCGATATTCAGTACCGACCAGGAGTTGAGAATGTAGTGCCAGATACTTTCTCACGAGTGAGCTGTTCAATAAATCCTCGACCAAGTCTATTTGAACTACATCAATCCTTGTGTCATCCAGGGATCACCAGAATGGTCCATTGGATAAAGACACGTAACTTACCATATACTATTGATGAAGTCCGTGAAATGACCAATCGCTATCCTATCTGTGCAGAAATAAAACCAAAGTTTTTGAAAACTCAAGGGATATTAATTAAAGCTACTTAGCCTTTTGAAAGATTGTCTCTGGATTTTAAAGGACCGCTTCCATCTAGATCTCATAACAAATATATCCTAACAATTGTTGACGAATATTCTCTATTCCCCTTTGTATATCCATGTCAAGATGTTTCAGCGAAAACTATTGTGAAGTGTCTTACAAACTTATTCTCTTTATTTGGAATGCCTAGTTATATCCATTCAGATCAAGGGAGGGCATTTATGTCTCAAGAAGTCAAAACATTTCTCCATTCACAAGGAATACCTACAAGCCGAACAACATCTTACAATCCTGAAGGCAATGGCTAGACAGAAAGATATAATGGAATTATATGGAAAACTATTTCTCTTGGTAAGATAGTTTCGAAACAAATTCAGATTTCTGCTTTAATCTGGAGCCTTCTAAAAATTGCAAGACATGACCAGACGATGATAAAGATGTTAAAGAAGACATGGGGAATCTAAAATTTGCATTCCACGACATGTCTATTCATCTAGGCAGAAATCCTAATGAATTTGTTTCTCGTACTCATACAGAGTAGATCCGAAGAAAATGAAAAAGACAGAAAAGATTTTATTTCACGTTCAAAGCGTCTATGTATCTATTGATACGTATTTCGCTTTAATAAAGCTCATCAGAATAGTTATTCATAGCCGTTCTTAACGTGAAAAATAAAATTCTCTGTCTTATTAGAAGTAACAATAACATGACTTCGTTATGGACGCAATAGCGACATCTGATAGAAAAATCGGTAAGATAGTTTCGAAACAAATTCAGATTTCTGCTTTAATCTGGAGCCTTCTAAAAATTGCAAGACATGACCAGACGATGATAAAGATGTTAAAGAAGACATGGGGAATCTAAAATTTGCATTCCACGACATGTCTATTCATCTAGGCAGAAATCCTAATGAATTTGTTTCTCGTACTCATACAGAGTAAATCTTTAACATCTTTATCATCGTCTGGTCATGTCTTGCAATTTTTAGAAGGCTCCAGATTAAAGCAGAAATCTGAATTTGTTTCGAAACTATCTTACCGATTTTTCTATCAGATGTCGCTATTGCGTCCATAACGAAGTCATGTTATTGTTACTTCTAATAAGACAGAGAATTTTATTTTTCACGTTAAGAACGGCTATGAATAACTATTCTGATGAGCTTTATTAAAGCGAAATACGTATCAATAGATACATAGACGCTTTGAACGTGAAATAAAATCTTTTCTGTCTTTTTCATTTTCTTCGGATCTACTCTGTATGAGTACGAGAAACAAATTCATTAGGATTTCTGCCTAGATGAATAGACATGTCGTGGAATGCAAATTTTAGATTCCCCATGTCTTCTTTAACATCTTTATCATCGTCTGGTCATGTCTTGCAATTTTTAGAAGGCTCCAGATTAAAGCAGAAATCTGAATTTGTTTCGAAACTATCTTACCGATTTTTCTATCAGATGTCGCTATTGCGTCCATAACGAAGTCATGTTATTGTTACTTCTAATAAGACAGAGAATTTTATTTTTCACGTTAAGAACGGCTATGAATAACTATTCTGATGAGCTTTATTAAAGCGAAATACGTATCAATAGATACATAGACGCTTTGAACGTGAAATAAAATCTTTTCTGTCTTTTTCATTTTCTTCGGATCTACTCTGTATGAGTACGAGAAACAAATTCATTAGGATTTCTGCCTAGATGAATAGACATGTCGTGGAATGCAAATTTTAGATTCCCCATGTCTTCTTTAACATCTTTATCATCGTCTGGTCATGTCTTGCAATTTTTAGAAGGCTCCAGATTAAAGCAGAAATCTGAATTTGTTTCGAAACTATCTTACCGATTTTTCTATCAGATGTCGCTATTGCGTCCATAACGAAGTCATGTTATTGTTACTTCTAATAAGACAGAGAATTTTATTTTTCACGTTAAGAACGGCTATGAATAACTATTCTGATGAGCTTTATTAAAGCGAAATACGTATCAATAGATACATAGACGCTTTGAACGTGAAATAAAATCTTTTCTGTCTTTTTCATTTTATTTCTCTTGCTTTAAAATCTAAACATTTAAAAACTGAACAGTGGGAAGAAGTAGTTGAGATAGCTCTTCGTTCAATTCGTTCTCTTTTGTGTACATCTACAAACAGTACCCCTCATGAGCGAATGTTTCATCATTCCAGAAAAGCTATAAATGGAGCTGCGCTTCCTTCATGGTTGATAACCCCCGGAAAAGTATTTATGAAAAAAAAAATGTGAGGCAGTCCAAATATGAACCCCTCGTTGAAGAAGTACAGCTAATTGAAGCAAATCCAAACTATGCTGTTGTTAGACGTGAAGATGGTAAAGAAACAACATTAGCCTTAAGACAACTTGCACCACGAGGAAATGCATCTCTACTGGACTGTGTTAGTGGATCGGAATCTGCGGTTTCTAATGAACAGTTTATCAAAGATCCACCAACCCTAGATTGAGTATATGTGAGGAAAATTCTGGAAGATCAAGGTAATATTGATAGTGTTTTAAAGGAAGAAAATAAAGACAGTCTTATTGGAAGAGGTACCAGGGAAAGAAACACTCCTGCTTACCTTAAAGACTTTGTTCAAAAATAAAGTTGGGGTGAATGTCCTGTGGTCTGTGAACTGTGTTTGTCATTTGTCATCTTAGTTTTAGTTAATGTCATATGTAATTGTCATGTTATTCATTCAAACAAAACAATGCTAATTTCTTGTATATTAAAACCTAGTTTATAAAGGTTTTGCATTTCATTGCACCTACTTTACTTACTTTATTATAACATGTTTCACAGGCCAACAAAAAAAAAAAGATTTATAAAACTTTCCTTACAAATTTATGTGAATCCTATGTATTTTTTTGTCGCTAAAAAAGAATCTGAAATTAGATTTTACGTATCACTCACAATGTTCCTACAATATGACACTGCTTTATTCTACATTATAATAATTTGAATAAGACAAAACACCTAAATAGGTATATTAAAATGATACATTACTAGAACAATAACTTGTATCTAATTCTTATCTTGTAATAGTATAGGTCTGTACAATCATTTTAGGAGTCAATGCTTTAGTATTTTCTTTCTCTTTTTTCTGTAAAACTTCTCAAGTAGCTTTTTCTCCTATGCGAGGCATTCTGTTGTTCCCGATGAAGTGACCAACAGTAATCACTCATCATCTTGGTGTTCCAACGTCCCTGGTATCGTTTCTCCATCATCTTAATATACTGGTGGAATAGTTCGCCTTGTTCTTCACTCACATCTCCCAGATTTTCAGGGAAAAAGTCAAGATGGTTATGCAAAACTTGGATTACCTAAAAAATTGGTCACAACTTCTTTGAATACAATCCAAGCTTCTTTTTCCGTAGTAGTCATCTTAGTTTCAAAGGTGGAGCCGATCATTTTAGGAATATCTGGTCCAACAAAAAGACCTGTCAATTTGGCTTTTGATAGATGGAGAAACTTTCTACTCAAGTACTTGAAATATTCTCCATGTTTAGGCAGGGCCTTGACAAACTGTTTCATTAAGCCTAAATTGATGTGTAGAGGTGAAAGGAGAATCTTTTTTGGATCTACCAAATTTTTGTATAAAATTTTCTTCTCGCCAGGTGTTAAAATATTTTTTATGGGACATTGTTTTGCGGACCAGTGTTTATCTCTTGCTCTACTTCCCATTCGAAAATACAACATGGAAATTTTGTAAACCCTTTTTTTTACCAAGTAGCATGCAAACAACTTTTAAATCTCCACAGATCATCCAATTATGATCTGAACAGCTGATTTTTTGTAGACCTGTGTGGGTCCTAGCCTCCCCAAGAATTTTTTTCCAGTCGTCCCTATCCATCGCCTACCTCCGCCAAGCACGTATTTCCATATTTCTCATATCTTGGTCTATGTTATCTAGGAATCTTGTTCTGGGTCTTCCTCTTCTTCTTTGACCAATAGGTCTATCAAGGAGCGTTTTCTAGCTGTTTGCTCCATCTGCATTACATGGCCTACCCACCTCAGACGTCCTATCTTAATGTGTTTTACGATATCTGGTTCCTGGTATATTCTCTCATTCATTAGACCACCAATATCATGACAGTGGACCAAATCCCCTTCCTGTTTAAAAAACTAAGCAAACTGTTGATCTTTGTATCTGTATTTGTAAATAGATGTACCAAGTGACAACAAATTCTTTTCTTTTAATCTTAAGCCAAGCAATTCTGAATTGTCCTTTGTTAAACCCAAATCTCTTACTAAGTCATCTAACTCAGCTTGTGTAAACAACTGTGGTTGTAAATTTTCTGAATGACACTGAAATTCACCATCACTTCCGTGACCACTTTAATGAGATTCCGATTCACTAATATTTAAAACAATTAAAACCATCACTTACTTATTTTTGAAGTTATATCCAGAAACATTGACAGTACAAAAATAACAATCATTTGAATGATTTTTTGCTCTCTTCATACCATATTCACTGTAAATTTGAAGGCTTTTTTTCTTTTTTCGACCACTTTCTGAAATCCTCAACACAAACATAGCATACATTTTTAAGAGCCCAACCTTTATCTTGGTCAATACAACAAAATTTATTTAGACAGTTTTTACAACCGCGATTAACCATACTTAAAAGCGTATGAGTCAGTGAGGTTAGGTTTATTAGAATCAAGAAACTATACAGCTGTTAATGAAGAGGAAGAAGAACAAAGAGTGTTGTAAAATTCATTAACAGCGCTACCAACCAAGTAACATTAGATTTCTCTGTTCGTTAAACAAAGTAAAATGTAATTATGCAACTTTAAATGTTAAATTGTGAAAGAGTGGTGGATAATATATCATTTTTATATGATTTTCGGGCTCAGCACACTAAAATACACAAGATAGAGATAATTTTATTAAAAAAATGTTTTCATTGTTGGCCTGTGTTATTATTCCCGCTAATCACGTCAGGGTGAATGCAGTAAAATTTTTAATAAAAAAAAATCTAAACTTTATATTGTAAAACGAACAAAAAATATAATTTTTTCTTCCTAATGAATTTTAATGTTTAAAAAAATTATATTTTAAATTGTGTGAAAAGATAAAGAAGACATTTATGTGCAAATTATTACTCGTTTTCAAGGTTTTAACGCGATTCCGTTATTTAGATTGATTTTAAAAAAATGGCAACCTGAAACGAATTTTATTTTACTTTTTTATCTGATAGGACTATAAAAGATAATTTAAGGCAGTAATTTGTTATAAGTAATTGTAGTTATTGTCACAATGATTAAAATATATGTGAGAAATATTTATTGTTTCTACATTTCTTCTACTTCCTTTTTAAGTGCCATATTTGCTGTTAAGGTTGATAGTTATCATCGTCAATTTTAACTCTCGAGGATGGTTCTCAAAACAGTTGGATCGAACTGAAAGCGAACTATTCTCTTAGATTTCTCAACTAAGACATCCCTCTCCTCCCTATGTATGTTTGTCTTGTCTTGAATCTTTCCTTTCATAATCAAACGTAACACTTGGTATGTATGTCCACGCTTGCTATATTCCAGATACTCTACTTTGATATGGTTTAATTGTCACAGATATCTCTGTTTGTTTTTTCACTCTTTAGAGAATAATTTCTAAGTAGTTAGTAATTTTATTCTTTTAGGAGTTTTGCAAGATTATTCGACATAGCCATTATCCAATGCTTCTTGTTTTTTTCACGTATTGTTTTTTATCTTGCAAGCTTTTACATTATATCGACAAACCATAATATAATATCCGGAGAGGGTATTGACATTTTAATAAACTTTTTATCTTTGTTTTTTTTTGGAACTGATTTATTTGTACGTACTCACCTACTTACCACAATGTTTTTATTTCTGACTAATTTCATCAATGGTTTATATTTTACATCATTAAACGCTTTAGTGTAATCCAGAAAACAAACAAATATCTTCATTAAGATTTAAATATCGCTGTATTAAAATGTCCAATGCAAATCAGAGCTTTCTAGTATCCAATCCGTTTCTAAATCCAAATTGTGTTTGCTCGATTTCGTATTCCAAGTTTTCATACAGTGTGAAAACCACTTATGGATTAAAACTTTTTGTATTCTTATTTTTAAAAAGTATAAAAAACGCCGAGACTTGTCACCTTTTAAATATAAATATGCACATTTTATTTAAATTTAAATCTACAGGGTGACTCGCAAGTCTGACAGTCCATAATCTTTATTTTTAATCAAACACATTGTATAACCTAATCTCAACGAACTATATTATGTAGGGTCATTATGAACAGTAGAAGTCAAATTTTGAAACAATATATAATTTTCATCAAGACATTACATACCTACATAAAATTTTGAAATTGGTATGTTGGTATTTTTTTAATTAGCTAAATACAGAGATTAATTTTTAAACTAAGTGTCAACAAAATATCACCTTGTATTATTCATAATAGACTTTACATAATATAGTTTGTTGACATCAGACTAATTAGGAGCTTTCAAAAACAGAAAGATACAGGGTATTTCATTAAATATAAAAATGATTGACTAGGCTAGACTTGCGTGAATCGCCATGTACCTTTAAATTTATATTTAAAAAGCACATTTATATATATTTTTTTAAAATAACGACACAAACGATTTTATTCCATAATTGGTTTCCACACTGTATATTATACGATGGATGTTTTTAAAATTATTTTTAACGTGACTTGGGAGACCAATGTGAGAACGAAATAGTTGTTATTAAGTAATTACACAATTTCAGCACTCGTTCTCCTCGCTCACTTTTTTTCTGATGTCAATGTTTACAGTAAGATTAGCTTAGCTTAGCACTGTCGGACTGCATTCACAACTAAGCGTTAAACCCTAGATTGGTAATAATATGTCGACCTAAGGTTTTATTTATTGTTGTATCCAAGGTACTGGTTGCAGAAGTTTCGATTTCAACTTCTTGAGCTGTGAACGTCGTAGAAAAACTTGGATAAGGTTTAGGTTGAATGGGCTTGTTATAAGACGTACAGGATATCATTCTTTCATTTAAAGCGTTATATCCAAAAACTGAGTTATTTATGTTATTTTTAATTCGAACGGCAGCTCCGTATGTGACTATGATTTCCTGGACTTTAATAATAGACCGTACATTTATATCGGTCTATTACCGCCAATAATAACGGACGATTATATTATTAAATATGCTTAGAATTTTAAAAATATCTCTCGTTATATCCGAAAGATATATATACAAATAGGGTCCTCTGGAATTGCGCCAAACAAGTCGGTATGAATACCGTTGAAAAATGCCCTTCGCTTGTGGCGTGGTTTTTAAGTCTGACTGATATACATAAATAAACTTTTCTGCCATTTAGACGTGCATTTGCAAGAGTTATGGCGAATTATGTGATGAATATTGTTAAAACTGGTAAATGAAACGAATAAGTTGAGTAAACAGTTAAGACTAACTTTATTTTGTTCCGAAAGTGAATACAATTTACAGTTTACATTGTACCAACCTGAACTTCCGGTAAATGACATATGGCGCTAATATTTAAATTTTCTTTAGTTGATATCAATATTTTAACACTCCCACTTATCAATAAAATGAAATTTATAGGGTATCTATACATAATAGTTTCAATAAACTGTGTAGATTTTCAGCAACTAGAACTTTAGTCAACACGTTAGCTGCCATGACATCAGTAGGCATATATTTTACATTAATGATTGTTTCAGATATTAGATCTCTCAAAAAATAATGTGCTGATAAGTTTAATGCACTCTGATTATCGTCAAATAAAGTAATACATTCACTTTTTTCAATTAAATCACTTAACAAACCAATAAGGAATACAGCTTCTTTATTAGCCTCTGACAATTCCACATATTCTGCCTTGCAGCTAGATAAAGCTACCGTTTCTTGTTTTGTACTTTGCTAAGATATTACAAAACCACAAAATTTTAATACATCTAGTAAAGGATCTACGATCTAATGTATTGCTTGCCCAATCGGCATCTACAAAACCTTCTGAGTAATTCTGAATCAACTTTTGAGTAAATCAGAGAATAGTTAAAAGTGTGTTTTAAATACCTCTATACTTTTTTGAACATTTTCAATGAGACTCGTTATATACATTGTTAAATTAGCTCAAGAAACTGACTGTAAATGATATATCTGGTCTGGGTAAAACAGATAAATACATCAAACTGCCAATTACCCTCTAATAAGGAAATTTATCTCTAATACAATTTTTTACTACCATCCATTGTTAAAGATAACTTTTATTCGATTGGAGTTTTAACACCTTTGACACCACTCATGTTACATAATTCTCTTTATATATGTTCAGTGGTTCTACAGTATTCACTGCCTTTCCTCGCTCAACCGTTTCCATCTCTCTCTGTTGTCCCATTCTCCATCGTTTAGGCCTCTCTTACTCATGGCGTCGTCTACTTCGTTCCTCCAGGATCTTCGGGGTCGTCCTCTTTCCCTCCTTCCTATGGAGCTCCATTCGGTTATTCTCTTTATCCATCTGCTGTCGCTAGTTCTTCTTACATCTCCATATTACTTTAGTCTTTTTTGTTCTATATATTATGTTAGTAGGTCTGTTTCTATTGATGTTCTTTGCTTAATTTTGTCATTACTTCTCCAATCCATTCTTGTTACTCTGTAGCATCTTCGCAGGCATTCCAACTCTGTTGCTACTATCTAACTGCTGTTTTTCTTGTTTATAATCCAATTTTCAGCCCCATATGTCATAATACTTCGCAATGTTTTATAAATCTGTTTTTGTCTTCATATTTAGGTGTCTATTCCACCATACGGAGTTAAGTTGTCGGATTGCTGTTCTTGTTTGTCCTAATCTTTGTTTAATTTCTTCCTCTGTTGTTGCCTTTTTCGGGATTATAAACCTCAAGTATTTAAATTTAACCTTTCCTTTAATTGATACGTTGTCGTCAATCTGTAGATCTTCTTCACTTGTAGATAGGTACTCTGTTTTCGCGAGGTTAATATCTAGGCCAGCCTTGGTATATTCTTCTTGTAGTTTCTTCATCATGTAACTGAGGTCTTCTTGGTCTTGTGCAATCACTAGGGTCTAGACTTGATCGTCTGCAAATCTTAACGTATATAGGTATTTGTTTCGTACCGGTACTCCCATGTCTTCGCATTTTCTTTTCAATGTAGTCAAGGCTTTCTCTAAGTATATTTTGAATAGGGTTGGAGATGTGGAACAACCCTTTGGGCAGGAGCCCTTTTGTTGTGGTGAAGTCTCTTATGATTCTTGTTTCCATTTTAATGGATACTTTATTTGCTTTATAAAGGGCGTTTATAGCTTCTATGAGTTCCATCTGTATTTCTAATTTGTACATTGTCTCCCGTAGTTCTGACCTTGGTACAGAGTCATATGCCTTTCTCAGGTCCACAAATGTCAAATTTATATCTCTATTTTTTGCTTTTTTCTTTTCCAACAGTTGTTCCAGTGTGTATATGTAGTGTATGCATGATCTTCCTGCCGTGAAGCCTGCCTGATCCTACCCGATTTTGCCTTTTATCGCTGGCTCTATCTTTTCTCGCAGTATATTTTTATATAATCTTCCTATTGATGATATTACGCTTATTCCTCTGTAGTTTTCGCATCATTTTCTATCTTCTTCCTTAAATATATATGTCATAGATGTCCATTTCTTTGGGAGCTGTTCTCCATTTATGGCTTTCTGAAATATCCATTTTATCATCCGGTGTATTTTTTTCGAGTTGTACTTGAGCTCACCTGAGCTCAGGTGAGATGCCTCCAGGTTCCGGTGCTTTCTTATTTTTGATTGACTGATTCATGGCTGGTCTTATTTCCCTATCTGTTATTTATATTTCTTGTTGCGGGGATCTACTTCGTCTTCGCCTGTTTTCTTTTCCAATGAATTGTTTTTTGTTCTGTTAACAGTTTCTTGTAATAGTCCTTCCATTCTTTGTCCTGTATTATTTATGTAATATGTTTATTTGTTATATGTTCTTTCTTTCCAAGGGCTTCGAATGTTGCTTGTTTTATACTCGCCTTAATATGCTCGTATATTTCTTTGATTTTGCCGTATCTGAATTCTATTAATTTTTGGTCTAGACGTTGTTTGTATAGTTTACTTATTGATTGTTCTTGGAGTAGTTCTATATTGTATTGTTTTTCTCTTATAGTGTTCAGCGGTTCTTCTGTAGAGGGGGTCTTGTTATGTTTCCAATTAATGCCCATTTTTGCTGTCAAGTAGTTTCAGTTCCACATTCTGCTCTTCTACTGACTCTCACATCTTTTATCTTTATTGTGGTATCTTGTTTAACTATTACGTAGTCTATTATAGATTTCAGCTTTCTTGTTTCTTGTGTCCATGTATATTTATGAATATTTTTATGTCTGAAGAATCCGTTGGTGATTTTTAGGTTGTTTAGTTCGCATAATTCAATCAGACGTTCTACGTTATCGTTTTGTTCATCCTCTTCAAACCTCCCCACTACTTTATCGTTTTCTTTTCTTCCGGTTCTGCCGTTAAGGTCTCCTGTTATAATTATCTCCACGTTCTTCTTGATTAGCTCTATTTGGCGTTGAAGTTGTTCCGTGAAATACTCTCGGAGAATCGTCTGTTTATGCATATACTCCGAGTATCACCGTCTCTTTACCGTATAAGTCTATATGCATTTTAATTATCCTCTCGTTAATTGGCTAACCCTGTTCTTCCACTTATTTTTGATTAGTATTCCTACTCCTGCCTTTGCTCTACTCTCTGCTCTAATAAATCTCTTTAACAACTGAAATATAGTTTTTCTGATTCAAAGCAATACAACTTTTATTTAGATCAAAGTCTATTTGCATACCTAAACATTCTTTAATTCTACCCAAATCTTTAATAACAAATTTACTTTTCAACTCATTGTTTAGTCTACTTGTTTCACTTTCATCATTTGAAAATACAAAAAAAAAACATCTACATACTACGACCGTAATTTTATTATTTTCTCTTTATATATAGATACAAGGTTCATATTTTAATTTCTTGTAATTAATATTTTCCAAAACATTATTTACTTGATAATTCCAGGCCCTAGAAGACTGTTAAAGCCCATAAATAGCCTTATTTAGTTGTAAACATTTAGAGACTGTTAACGGAACATCATCTATGTCACTTGTCTCTGCACACATATATGTTACATATTCACCAAGTCTTTTCTTTTTCTTACTCGTTCTGACTTTCTGTATACTTTTTGTAATGTTTCAGGTAAATTGGGCACTTCAAAGTTTTTACCACTTAAGTTATCTTCCTCATAGTAGGTAGATGTTTCGTCACTACAATTATTATCTTTAGTCTCAGTTTCAACATTATCCTTTTTTGTTCCCCTGAATCTAGCGTTTCTTTTGCCTCATGTTCATCTTTTAAATCAACATGAATCACTTCAAACTTGTTTGTGTATTTGTACATCTCTGCTTACCTACTATAATTTCTTTGGAACGTGTACCATCACATTGCTGCCAAATATTCGAAGGCCACCAACATTAGGTTTACTATCTATCCACATTTCAAACGGTGTTTTGTTTAAACCAGAAGCCAAAGATTTATGTTTTAAGGAAATAGCTGTGTTTACAGCTTTAGCCCATAAAATTTTCTAAAGATTAACAACAAACAAAAGACACTTTGCATTTTCTGCAATTGTCCGATTCAAACGTTTGGATAATCAATTTTTTCTCCATAGGTCCACATATATATCAACTATATATATATAGGTCAACTATATAATGTCACCTGTATCACTTACTTTTTTATTATTAATCTAGTCTTTCAGTATTCATTTGACGTTAAAATCAATTGTTTCAATCAAAATAGTCGGATTGTTTTTCGAAAGTTTTCCAGTGACGATTGGTTTGCATCAAGGCTCTTCATTGAGTCCCTACTTGTTTATTTTTATTATGGATGTACTGACAGAGAAAGTAAGGGATGGGGCTCCTTAGTCAATGCTCTTTGCTGAGCATCTCGTGTTAGTAGAGGAGGAGGGTAAAGAAATGTTGGAGAAGTTGGAAGATTGGAGAAGGATGATGAAGTGTGCCATGTAAAGAATATTCAGGAAAAAAAGATGGAGGTAGGTAAAATGAAAATGTTAGGGTGGATGTTTGGTAAGACTAGAAGGGACAGGATCAGGAACGACTTGATTAAGGAAAGAGCCGGTGTGACTAAAGTCTCAAAGAAGATTCAACAACAACACACGTAGAAATGAAAACTATGTGGGATGAAGGATAGAGATGCTAGAAGTTAATGAAAGAAGAGGTAAAAAAAACTGAGGAGAAGATGGAAGGACTGTGTGGCAGAGGACTTAAGGGAGAAAGATTTAGCTGTATAAGACCCGATGAACAGAAATGAGTGGCGACGAAGAGTAAGGAACAGCGATACCTGAAAAATAAAA
The DNA here is from genome assembly GCF_040954645.1 of Diabrotica undecimpunctata. Classification (NCBI taxonomy): domain Eukaryota; kingdom Metazoa; phylum Arthropoda; class Insecta; order Coleoptera; family Chrysomelidae; genus Diabrotica; species Diabrotica undecimpunctata. Next base: position 95,174,553 of record NC_092808.1, on the reverse strand, counting down.
GCTGAGGAAGAAGAAGAAGAAGAAGATTATCTCCATACTTTTTTCTAATATTATATTATTTATCTATGGTTAAAATGAACACTAGCTACCGAGTTTACATACCACTCAGATTTTTTAAAGTCTCCATTGAGAAACGCGGCACTAAACGCATGTTTTTCGGATGTTTTTAACTTAAGGCATTTATTTTTATAGTGTCCTGTTTGTTTACTATTAATAATATCTAATTTTCGACAGATCTCTGTCTATCTTGTCATTTACGTTATCATCACTTCTTCTGTGACTGGTTCTATTTTAACCGTCTTTTGTGATTGGCTCTGGTTCTGTTACTACTACCGCCACTTGCAAACGCATTACCAATGTTACTAATATCACTTTCTATGTTTGACAGTTTTGTTTTGATTGTAGAAATCCCAATTCTAGAATGTTCGATCGCCATTATCATTGGTGAAAAACAATCAGGTAATCCCGCCAAAAGTGGCGAACCCATCTACTCATCGTCAATTTGAAAACCAGTTCCACTAAATTTTTGTCCTTTTTCAACAATTTGGTTCACATAACTTGCCATCGAACTGCAATCTTCCATTATTAGACTTCTCCTATCAAATTAGACTTCTCAATAAATTGATTTTTGTAGCGGTACGTGGACAAACCTTCTAGAACAAGATAATTTTGCACTGCGAAAGCCCAATCATCATAATTTTCTCGGCCTAACAACTTTGGCAGCGGTTACATGGAATTCATTGCCATTTTGAACCTTAACACTCACTAGTATACAACGTTTATCTATTTACCCACGAAAAAACTGGTCTGGAACCCCATAACATTTAAAAACTTGTAAATGAAACAGTTGAGTATATAGTTAAAACGAAGTCTAACTTTATTTTGTTCCGAAAGTGAATACAATTTACAGTTTACATTGTACCCACCTGAACTTCCGGTAAATGACATATGGCGCTAATATTTAAATTGTGTTTAATTGATATCAATATTTTAGCAAATATAAACGCATTGAAACCTCAAATGAGACGAAAAACAGTATCAAAACTTAGTTATGGAAATTATATTGTTATTAATAAAAAGTCACATACAATAATATTCATATTTAAATACTTGAAAATATATACCGTACCATTCGTAGACATTCTTGTATAAGTGCATTTAAAGCACTTGCATTACTCCACATCATCGTTTCGCGTATTATATCACCTAAAATTCGATGCGCTAACTTTAATCTTCGTTCAGTCACGGTGTTACATTCCTTCTCGAAATTTATATCCAATACATTATGTATTAAAAACACAAGAATCAATTTAAAATAATAAAGGTCATCCTGTACATGAAGAAATAATTTTTTTCAAAAAATCCATAAACTGCATGACAAACAATGTATAAGAAATCCTTCATTATTATTCAACAAAATTATCGTTATAGATAGTTTACTAGAAACAGAAAAAGAAAATACGAGTATTATATAATGCAGTAATTTATAAAGACTAGTTTTTTATCAATAAAAATCGAAAGTAGAGAGATACATTTTTTAAATGTCAATGGAAACAGCTAAATCACGTTAGATTTTTTTTATGTTACATTGGTTGCATTTTATTTAGTTAAAATAGTCAAATATTTCTAGATATCTAGATTATAATATATATGATTGAATAAATCATATGTAATAATCCTGTTCTATAAAAAAAATATGACGTCATGAATAAGAGTAAAATAAACAAAAAGGCATCATCTATACCTCAAATAAACAGTAAGAATTTCAGTAACCACTCAAAATAATATAATGAATAGTGGTGCTGCTTCTTTATCCTTTTAAAAACAACGTTCACGACTTTTTCTATTTATATTTTGGAATAGAATCAAACTTTACAAGTAACATTAATTACATAGCTTTCTCCTTCTTTTTTATTTTGATACCCATTTTGACAGTTTTTTGCCATCTATCTTCGTCTATAAGATATACAAGAATACCACCTTAAATTTGTGGTTTCTGTAGTGTCAACTCTAGTGATATCAATGTCCATTTTTATAATTCTACTATTTAATGTCAGTCTGCAAAATAGTTTACTTTTTATGGATGGATATTTATATTCCATAGTACATTATTTATCGGTTTTTTGCCTGGCTTCCTTATCCAATTCTTTTCTAAACTGCAGTTATCATTCATAATAATTATAACACCAAGATATTTGAATACATTTACATTTTTGGCTAGATCTAATTCCATATTATGCCATTCTGCATAACGATCAGATATTCAGATTTTTCCATGTTTTTATGTAGTGATATCGTTAGTTAAAGCTCTCATATTGCGACCGGTGCGCCTCGATAAATGTAATATAGAATTCAAATACAGTTTTTTAGCCCAAAATAAACAGTACTGAACTTGTAATTATTTTATTGTTTTAAAAAATACATATTATTGACACTTTATGACTTTATGACATGTTCTAAATGAACTCCTCCTCTCTTAAGACTGACTTCATACAGATATTCCAGATTTCTCGTAATTTTATGAAATAAAGGTTGTCTTAAGTCCGCGAAGAAGGCTCTAACGGCATCCTTTAACTCATTGATGATTTGTGGTGCCCGTTTAAAAACGGCAGTTTTAGCCATGCTTCAAATGTATGCGTCTGGAAATGTTAAGTCTGGAGAATGTGCAGGATAGGGGAAGTCAGTAAATCGTGAAATGAATTTGTTTGGAAAATATCCCTAAAGAAATTGACGAACTGCGACAGCAGTATGGCAAGTTGCCCCGTCCTACTGGAAAAATTGCAAAATTGCTCTCGAAATGCCAAATTACGTGCACCACAAAATTGACATAGATCAGGGATAAAGCGTGTTAAAATTTGTATGTACCTGTGTTGATTAAGTGTGACTTGCCTACCATTTTCTTTGATAAAGTATGGACCAATGATTCCGTGTCCCGAAACTGCACACCAGACACTCACTTTTGCGCTATGTAAAGGAACTTCTTGAACTTCATCTGATCTGACAAAGCCCAGAAATCGATTTGTGCGACGATTTACATGGCCTGACAAATGAAAATGTGCTTCGTCTGAAAACCATACATTTTTTAAAAATTCAGGATTTTCATACTGTAATGCAAGAATTCTGGCACAATATTCCACTCTATTGTGATAATCCCTGGGATGTAATTGTTGATGTATCTGAATCTGTACCTGAATCACATACGAAAATGCACCCAGCTTCTTAAATATTCTTTGCAAGGAAGTTCGTTTTAAGCCAAGATGCAACGCTTTTCTTGTCTGGCTGGCTTTCGGATTTTCCAAGATTCGCTCAAAAACACGTTCATGGTTATCGTTGTTGTCAACTGTCCTGGGACGCCCTGAAGTTCCTTTTCGTTGGCACAATACATTACCCGTATTTCTAAACTTTTCAACAACCTTCAAAATTACAGCATTACTTGGAGAACGTTTATTAAACCGTTGTGTGAATTGATCACACACGTATTGCAGACTTGCACTACTACGTCGGCCGATTCCGTTTGAGCGAACATAATGATCCACAAGAAATACTTTCTCCTCTGTACTTAACACCATTTTTAATAATTAAGCCTTAATAATTAATTGCATGGATAAATAATATAGTATATAGAAATTAATTGTTTAAGGATTACTTGACAGGTCTCTACTAGTTAATTTGAATACGACATGTACAGTGCGCACAAAGAGACATCTATGTTTCAGTTTCAGTACTGTTTATTTTGGGCAATACTGTACTATCAGTAAACAAACTCTTAATGGCTTAGATATATGTATAACCTACACCATTTTTTGCAATTTCAAATCAACATCTATTAAAGGAGGATTCATTATCAATTAAGAAGAATACTATTTTAGGATTTGAAGCGAAACTTCTCTACTGAAATTATATAATGCATAATAATATTTATAGATAATTTGTGACCTTGATACTAATATTTTTGGTTTTACATCCATTCTAATGTCTCTTACTACCTTCAGTAATAGGACAATCTAGCTTTAACAATTATTAATAAGCGTACCTTTCATTTTGGCCGGCATGTAGCTATTATTCGCACGCGGCGAAAACATGTAGATATTTTTAAAAATATCTGAGTTCTCAGGTGACTAAGCCTGAGTGAAATTAGTACCTTGAGTAAAATCAAAACTAATAAAAGGGGGTTTAACACTGGCACTGTTACCTTCTTTGAAGATCGTAGGTCCAAGACATAGCAGACTACATACTACTTGGTACACTTTGGCGCTACTTCTAGCTGTGTAATGAACTATTATTATTCAAACACCTGGTTAATTGTTTTAGCAAGTAATATATCTAATAAGTTTAATTTATTTCCAGGTGGATTCAACTGAAGCAAATGCTGAAGGTAACGGAAATTCAACTAAACCACATCTAACTGGTATTCCACAAATAGATTACATATACGATCCAAATTTGCCAAAAGAATTGAATGGTTACAACTTATCTGATTATCCCTTTTACGAAAGGGTTCCAGAAAATATTACATTTAAGTGCGATGGACTGCACGATGGATTTTATGCCAGCGTGCTACACAAATGTCAGGTAATTTAATTATTAAATTTTTTTTATTTATTACGAGTTTCTAACATGTCATTTATAGTGTTATTGTATTGACTTTATGGCAAAATCATTTACGGGTAAAAATAAATAGCACTATTGTACTTTCAATGAATAAAATACTTGTTTGCTGTAAACCGTAAATTTTTTGCAGCCATATATTTCAAACAGCAATAAACTTAAATGGCATTTAGTTTTTAAATGTATTTATGCATGAATGTAATATGGTGTATATTGGATATGTATATTATATAAACAAACCATTAATACAGGCTCAAATATATTTAGAAAAACAGCTAACTTGAAGGCTATAAAATATTTTAATGTACCTGTTTAAAACAATCGTTGTATCTAAATTTACAATTGATTAATATTATAAAATAGTAATATAAGATTTCTCAACTGTCTTCTATCCATTCCAATGTGTATCTCCTCTTTCCGATAATTGCTATCGTAGATCCAATTTAGTCATTCATTCGTGTGATATTCATTCTTAGTCCAGTCGTCAGAGATTTGACCTCTAAAAATTATACGAACAAACTAAATTTCGCTAAGAATATTAATTTTGGGACCCCAAAAAGTATGCAAAAAGTTTAGGAGGGGGGAGAGCGAAAAAAAATGGATTTAGTAAGAATCTGTACCCTGTACAAAAAAGTTTTCAGTAAAAAATATAGCTCAGATAAAAATCAAAATGCGTTACAGCTCTCGTATGCAATTTTTGCATTTTACTGCAAATAAAAGGAAATCTCTTGCTGTAGAAGACATCGGTAGTGATATATACCACCCATGCTATTATTCACTTGGAATAAATTTCTTATTCTTGTGTTTAAGCCTTCTTGAATTCTTGGAGTTTAAGAAGATTTTTGAAGGAACAGAAATGTGTGCCCGTAAAAATCATGGGTTTAACGATGAATGCAAAAATGCAACACAAGAAAAAATGAAGTCTACAGAAAAATGCTTACCCGACGAACTAGAACCACTGTAGAGAATTACCAGACGAAGACAAGAGAAGAAAAGAGGATACACAAAAGAAAAAAACGAAACCACCTAAATAAAGAACTTAAATATATAGAAAATCTCAACAAAGAGAAAGAATTCAGAGCATTCTATAAGAAAATTAACATCAACAGAAAAGAATTCCACAAGACAATGCAGAAATCAGAATGCCCTATGACCCATTAACAACAAGGAAAGATGTATTGAATAGATGGGTGGAATACTTTAACCACGAACTTAATATGGAGAAAGAAAAAGAAAACCTGGAAGGCAGAAGAGATGAGATAAGGGGAACAGATGAGAGGGAAGAGGAACCACCAACGATTTTTGAAGTTAAAGATGCAGTTACAAAAACTAGCCAGAAACAAATCACCCGGAATAGATAATCTCCCCGCTGAACTATATAAAGAACTTGGCCATGATACCTTAATGGCATTATAATATTGGAATACTTTGCACCATACACAAAATAAAGAGATATCTTTGAATGCTTTGAATGCTTTAACCACAGAGGAATTACGTCTAGACATCTAAATTAAGCGTATCAAACATTTTCTACAGTACTATGTCACCGTATGGCACCATATGCAGAACGGATAGTAGTAAAATACAAGGCTGGTTTCAGAAGTAGTAAATCGATAATTCATCAAATTGCAACCCTGAAACAAATTTTGGAAAAAACACTGGAATATGGCATTTATACTCATCACATATTTATAAACTACATAGCAGCCTAGACTCTGTGAATAGAAGAGAAATGTTAAAAGCGATGAAAGAGCTAGGAATACCAAATTAGTTGGTAAATTTAATAAAACTAATTCTTAAAAACTGGGAAACTGTGTGGACCTTTTAAAACAATAACAGGCTGTCCCAGGGAGACCCACTCTCCTGTATTTTGTTCAATCTGGCTCTAGAAAAAGTAATACGTATATCACAAATCACAACCACTGGTTCAATACATAATAAATCAGTTCAAATCCTGGCCTATGCTGATGATATCAATACTGTTGGGAGGACGAAAACGCTGTACGAGAGGCTTATGTAGTATTAAAAGAATCCGCTATAAAAATGGGTTTAATAATAAACACCAACAAAACTAAGTATATGAAAATAAGCACGCATTCACAAATCCTACGACCACTTGTTATAGAAAACGACGTCATCGAAGCAGGGAACGAATTTCTATACCTGAGAGCGCTCCTTAACACAAAAAATAATACTACCGCTGAGATAAACAGCAGAATTTGCACAGCCCACATATGCTATTTTGGGCTCAATCTCCTCCTTAAATCCACAATTATATCGAGAAATACAAAAATAAAACTCTACAACACAATAATACGTCCAGTCTTAACATGTGGTTCAGAGACCTGGATCTAACAAAAAATAATGAAAACATTATTTTTCAAAAGAGAAGTACTAAGGCGAATCTATGAAGCAGTGAATGACAATGCAGTGTGGAGAAGACGATACAACTTCGAACTTTATAGAATATACCAGGAACCTGATATCGTAAAACATATTAAAATAGAACCTTTGAGGTGGATAGGGCATGTAATGAGGATGGAACAAAATGACCCATCTAGAAAAACGCTCCTTGATAGACCCATTGGTAAGAGAAGAAGAGGAAGACTTAGAACAAGGTTCCTTGATAACATCGATGAAGACATGAGAAATATGGGAATAGGTGCTTGGCGGAGAAAGGAGATGGTTAGGGACGACTGGAGAGAAATTCTTGACGAGGCTAGGACCCACGCAGGGTTGTAAAGCCAGAATGATAATGATAAAAATGCTGAAGCAAGCGTCACGGAACTAGCGCCACAAGATGCAGAATAGCGGTTCTTGGCATCGATTCACTACCCTCGATCAATTCGTTTCTAGTCATCATATATTGATTCTAAGCAGGTTTAAATTAAAAACTGCATAAAAAATAACTAACAAAATATTAGACATTAAATGAGAAGTAAAAAGTCTTAACGCCATAACTAGCGATAACGTCTTAACACAGGATCTAAACTTCTGTTAACCCGTGAACCCTATCCGCAATTTTCCGAACAGAAAATCACGCTTCTCTTAGGCCAGCTCACCGCTCCCTATCAAACTCGCTCAGTTGATGGAAATTTGTGTGTCTTTGTTCATCTTACTTCGTAAACGATTTTTAAAATAATCAAGAACCACAAAAGACTAAATTTTGATAGGTACTAAATTTTAGATTTAAAATTTTTAGTGGTTAGCAAATTTAGATAAAAAAAATGAATAAAAACGAAAACCCAAACTGAGATCTCTGAAATTATAATAATTTATTTTTTTTTCCAAGATAGGTCTGTATAGAATTATATTTCTTGAAAGTTAACTGTTATTAATGGAAATAGTAAACATATTAATGAGATACTATCATTTATTTAAGACTCCTGTAGTCAGAAATCAACTGTTTTTACAAAAAAAATATTTGAGCCTCTTATTGTTAGTTTGTATTGCCAAACATTAAGATTGTTTTCTGCTTATCTGCTATTTTAAAATTGATAAATTAAATAGAACCTGTAAAATCACCTACCTTAAACATTTTTAAAAAATCTATAAAATAATTACGCAGGGAAAAATCATCATTAAGTACCCAAAGCAAAGATCTGCTCTACTATTGAGAAAAGATATCACAGATACATGGAAAGGGTATTTTCAGTGTTATTAAATAAAGTACAAACAAAACAAAAATAAAATTTAAAAATATCTATACAGTTTATATATCTATAAATATCTATAAATTTTACTAAAATAAGATAATTTCTTGACTATTGAGATTGTGTGGGAAACATTATGCAGGTATATATTGTGTTTATAAGGGAATAAGGCACAATTGCTTGTAATGGTAATTACATTTTTAACTGCAAAAATTTGACGTTTCGATTTCCACTCCGGAAAACGTTATCAAAAAAGTATATTTAGAATTTTGTTGAAAGGAATGTATTACCGCCAAAGTTGTTTATGGGGTTATGTCATTTCACAAAATTGAAAAACTGAAAATTGACACACTTGGCCGCGGTGCTATAGGTAACAGCCATGATTTGACTGAAAATATATAAGGGTTGATTTTTGCTGGAATGCTGATGGAACTTCAAATTTTGAATATTCTAAGTGTTCTTCATTATTAATATGTGCTATAAACTTTTATGTGCGAGAGAGTGTTCGTGTATTGTGTATGTGTGTTGTGTGTTACACATTGATTGTGTATGATTAAAGACGAAAGTCTCAGATTTTCTTCATCCGCTATTGTTGGTATCTTCTTGTTGTTGACTTCTTCTTTAAGTATTGGCAACCAAAGCCTGCTATATTCTGCTGATGGGTTTTGCTACACATTTTTCTTCATTGCCTAGGATGAGGGTTGCTTCTTTGATTTTTCTCTTTTTCATATCTGTTTATTTCATGATTATTGATGCATCTTTCCATTGTACCCTGTGCTCATTATCTCAGACATGTTTCCATATATGTGATGTATCAAAGTCCCTGTTTTTGATTTATGTTTCATGCTCGTTCATCCTGACAGTGGTCTTTAAGAGATCACAGATAACCAAACATGCCCGGAACAATGAGCACAGTGTACAATAGAAAAATGCATTGATAATCATGAAAGAAAGAGACATGAAAAAGAAAAAAATCAAGGAAGCAGCCCTTGTCCTACTCAATGAAGAAAAATGTGTAGCAAACCCATCAGCAGAATATAGCAGGCTTTGGTTACCAATACTTAAAGAAGAAGTCAACAACAAGAAGATACCAACAATAGCGGATGAAGAAACTCTAGAGATACTTGTCTTTACTCATATACAATACATATGCAACACACATACACAATACACGAACACCATCTCACACACAGACGTATATAGTACATATTAATAACACTTAGAATAACCAGAATTGGAAGTTCCATAGGGCAAAAATCCACCCTCATATCTTTTTAGTCACAGCACAGCTGTTGCCTATAATACCGCAGCCAAGTGGTATCAATTTTCAATTTTCTGAAATGACAACCCCTTAAACAACTTTGGCAGTTAGACATTTTTTCAACAAAATTCTAAATAATCTTTTTTGAGAACGATTTCTGAAGTGGAAATCAAGATGTCAAATATTTTTAGATAAAAGTGTAATTATGATTGTAATCAATTCGGGCTTAATGCCATATAAACGCAATATTTAACTTAAGACATGCTACATGAAAACAGTTTCAGAACATTATGCAAGTAGTTCCACCCCGTAATAATATATATATATATATATATATATATATATATATATATATATATATATATATATAAATAATGTATTTAATGGATCTGTTCATTGTTATGAAATATAGTACTCTTAATACACAACAGTGATGTGCATTTCAGAATAAACTGAATAAATAAAATAAAAATGTTTCGGTTTGTTAGTTTATTACATTTACCACGTTTTAATATAAATCAGACTAAAAATAAAAATCATTCTTTGCATAAATATGACTGAAATTAGTATATCATCATTATCATCATCATCATCATAATCATCATCATCATCATCATCATCATCATTATTTTTGCCTTTATTCCTATGCGGGGTCGGCTTCTCTAATTACATTTCTCCATAAGTGTTTTTCTTACCCCTTACCGACATTTCCTGCCCAAGCGTCTCCCCTAGGTATTTTTGGTCTTCCTCTCCTACTACTTCCAAGAACCCGCAGATCAGCAATTCTTCGTATTGGGTGATTAACGTCACTACGTTGAACATGACCAAACCATCTTAATCTATACTCTCTCATCTTGGCAACAATTCGAGCCACCAATAGACTTCCCCTAATATGCTCATTCCTAATTTTATCCTTTTTTATCACTCCACTCATCCATCTAAGCATTCTTATTAAAGCTACATGCATTCGTTATTCCTCTTTCTTTTTAACTGCCCAACGTTCAATTTTGCCTTCAGCTTCATTGGATTTTTTTGTCACACAACACACCACTCGGTTCCTTCCACTTCATCCATCCAACCCTAATTCTCCTGCAGACATCTCCATCTATTCCCTCATTACTATGTAATACCGATCCTAGATACTTAAAACTATTACTTTTCACAATCATTTCACCATCCAAATATATCATTATATTTGTACTAACTCCATCTTTAAATGAACATTTCAAATACTCTGTTTTTGTCCTTCTTCTTCTTCTTCTTCTTCTTCTTCTTCGTCTAGCCATTCACGTCCACATCTGAACATAAGCCTCTTCAAGTCTTCCTTTCCATTGTTTTTTATTGTACGCTACTTGTAGCCAATTTTTCCCGGCAGTCCTTTTCAGATCATCGGTCCATCTCATAGGAGGTCTGCCTCTGGGTCTTTTGTGTTGGTATGGTCTCCAGGTTAAAATTGATCTGTGCCATTTGTTTAGATCGCTGATAGCTACATGTCCAGCGTATTCCCATTTCAACTTTAATGATTTTTACACCACATCGGTGACTTTGGTTTTCTGTCTTATCCATGTGTTTGTTTTCTTGTCCTTAAGTGATATACCTAGCATTGCTCTTTCCATCGCGTGTTGAGTGACTCTAAGTATATTCATATTCTTTTTTGTGATTGTCCATGTTTGTGCCGCATAAGTTAATATCGGAATAATGCACGCATCAAAAACTTTAGATCTAAGATGTAATTGAATTTGTTGATTTCTGAGTATATAGTTCAGTTTACCGAATGCTGCCCAAGCTAACTTTCTTCTTCTTTTTATTTCTTCAGTTTGAATTTCCCTATTTAGTATTATTTTTTGTCCTAAGTATATATATTCATCAACTTTTTCTATAACTTTATCGTTTATTATTGTCGGTGTCTTCGGAGTGCATGACTTTTGTTTTGTTTAAATTCATTTTCAGTCCTATTTTAGAAGATTCGGTATGTAGTTCTAAAAGCATGGTTTGCATTTCTTGTAGGTCAGTAGCTATCAGGATTATGTCATCTCCAATCGTAGATTACTGAGGTAGCGGCCATTGATGTTTATTCCCTTATATTTCCAATTTAGGTTTTTAAAAACATCCTCCAAAACTAAGGTGAACAGTTTGGGTGATAAAGTATCTCCCTGTTTGACTCCCCTGTTTAATGGTACAGGGTTCGTGTGTTCATTTTCATTTAGGTAGTATGTAGCTGTAGCTTGGTTCCTAGTTTCTTTTATTAAGTTAATATATCTGCTGTCTATTCTACAATTTTGCATTGCGTTTATTACGGCCGTGTGTTCTATGGTATCGAAAGCTTTTTCGTGGTCTACAAATGCTAGGAAAACTGGAAACTTGTATTCGTTACATTTTTCTATTAATATTTTTGTGGTTAACAGGTGATCGGAAGTTGAATAGCCTTTTCTAAAACCTGCCTGTTCATATGGTTGGTATTCGTCTAATTTTCTTGTTAGTCGAGTAGTTATGACTTTGGTGAGTATTTTAAACAGATGTGACAGTAGGCTGATGGGTCTGTAGTTTTCCAATTTTCGACTATCACCTTTCTTGTGTAATAAGATTACTTTAGAGTTGTTCCAGCTCTTAGGAAATTTGCCCTGATGTAAACAACTGTCCACAAGCTTAGTTACAATTGTAATTAGTTCCTTACCTCCTTCTAATATCATATATGTGGTAATACTATCTTCTCCTGCAGCTTTATTTCTCTTCATGTTTTCCAATGCTGTAGTTACCTCTGAAATTGTTACTTTTGGCATTATTTCTGATCCAACATTTTTTATTAATTTCCGTGCTGGTCTCATCTCATCATCTTGTTGATGTGTTCTGTAAAGTTCTGTGTAAAATTCTTCTATTCGTGTCAGTATGTTTTCTCTAGTTGTGATTTCATTTTCGTCTTTTCCCATTAATGATATCATCTGACGTCTTCCTAGTGTCGGTCTGAGGCATTTCATACTCTTTATTTTTTTCAATAGTTGTTTTATTAATTTTTCGTTTTCTTTTCTTTTTTGTTGTCTGATTCCTTTTCTAATCTGCCTATTAAGTTCTCTATATTCGTCGGTTCCCCTTTTGTTAGATTTATTTAAGATCTTCCTTCTTTTTATTTGTTGTAATATTTCTTTGTCTAATTCATTGTATGTTGTTTTTGGTTTTTTCAGTTGCAGAAGGCTTTTATTCACTGTTTCGGTAATAAAGTTATTCAAATCATCAATATCATTGGAGTTTATCTGCTGTTTTTGTCCTACTAAGTTTTAAACCTTTTTCCTCAAGAGCTTGTCTCCACTGTTCCAGTTTTTGTTCTAAGTCGCTTTCACAATTTCCTACCAACACTACATTATCAGCATACATGAAGCACCACAGAATATTACCCAGTAGTTTCGCTGTTAGTAATTTATATAATAATAATATAAAATAGACGTAAAGAAAATATTTGATCATATTTCTAACAGTAGGTAACTACATATTAACTTAACTCAATAATTAAAAGTGGATTATTGGCTAGATTTGCTTTAAAATAATATTGCCTTTAAAAGATATACCAGCAATATACCTAGAAATATATAGGCTATGTATACAGAAAATGCAGTTACATATTTAGTTTTTTAACATCCATGTGTGCCATCATAATTTTTGATTTTTTAAATTTTCATACATTTAATTTATTGTAGAATTAATTTGGTTGTAAAGCAAAAAGTAAAAATTCGAAGATGTATACTGCCTGTCCTAAAACAAAATTCATATTCTCACCCCAATATGTGCCTTCTACGATTTTCAAAGCAAACAGACTATAAATAAAGAGACATGGAGAATCTAAAATTGCATTCCACTTCATATCGATCCATCTAACTAAGAACCTTTCATGAACTGACTTATAGTTCTCAAAATATGAGTAAATAAAAATATAGAAAAGACAGTTAGGATTTGATTTCACGTACAATGCTTTTACAATTCGCTTATACGTATTTCGTCCTTTTTAGGACTCATCAAAGCGCCTGAGTCGGCAGTCCTAAACGTGAAATCAAATATTTTCCGTCAAACGAACAAGATTTGATTTTCCACAAGTATTTCGGAAAATTTGGTTGGGAAAGATTTGATTTCACATTTAGGGCTTCCTACTGAGGCACTCTGATGAGTCCTTAAAAGGATGATATACATATAAGCGAATTGTAGAAGCACTATACGTGATATCAAATTTTAACAGTCTTTTCTCTATCTTTAACTTGTATTTTGAATCCAGTTCATATCCATCCAGATCCAGAATAGAAGCCAGTTCATCAAAGGTTCTTACTTAAATGAAACGATATGGTATAGAATGCAATTTTAGATTCCCATCTCGCTTTATTTATTGTCAGTTTGCTTTGAAAATCATAGAAAGCACAGATTTGGATGAGAATCTGAATTTTGGTTTTAAATAGGTAGTAGAAATCTTCAGATTTTTACTTTTGCTTATTATTAATAGATCTCGTTGTATGTGTCTTTATAAAGTTATTTCATTATTACTTCCTTTGACAGAAAAGATTTGTTTTCACGTTTAGGGCTTTCTACTGAGGCACTCTGATGAGTCATAAAAAGGATGAACTATGTATAAGCGAATTATAGAAGCAATATTCGGGAACTAAAATCTTAACTATCTTTTTTATAATTTTCTTGTGTTTTTACTACAAGGGTATGTTGTCCCTTTATCCGATAGACAAAGAACAGTATACGGCACTATGTTTAGTTAAAATTTTAAATAACATTCAACAGAGCTGCAATCCTGTTACATTAGTATATTTGGGAAAAACTGCTTGACGAGTTTACACTTATTTACAATCCTTTAATTATATCAATAACATAACAATGTGACAGAATTAGAATACAAAGATAAAAACAAATAAGCAACAATAGATATTTTTTCTTGTATCCCTTTTTTCGTTAAAGTTCGTTATTTTAATAAACAACGCAGAGAATATAAAATTATATTATATAAATATAATATATAAATAAATATAAATTATATTTTTATTAAAAGATTATAACTATAAAATAGTTATATCCCATATAACTAAAAGGATCAGTTTTTCAATTCTAACATAACTTATGTCAGAGTTTTTTTGTTCATAGTGAAATATGAGTCAAATATTTGTGAACAGAAAACCGCGCAAGCAATCGGATAGGGTTAGTACCAGTACCTATTGCCCATTTTTCAGTTTTGAAGCTACTGCATAGTTATGAAATTTTTCCACATAATTTATTTCTTTCTTTGCGTAATTCTTTTACAGACTTTGACTTATAGTTTAATATAGACTATAATATATACAGGGTGGTCCTTAAGTAATTGTACAAAAAGAAACCGTAGATTCTACACTTTAAAACATTACGATTTAAGCCAAATTGCTTTAATAAAATGTTGATATTAAGAAAGATACAGGGTGTTAAAGTGGAAATTTAAAATTTTAATTTTCGCTATAACTTTTATGTTTGTAAACATTTATGTATCAAAATTTATAACTGGGTACTGTTGAACATCATAAATTATAATTTGATGCATGCTTTGATGTAGCTAATAGAGGGCGCCACATATGCCACATATGTGGCATACATTTGCACTAAACTTTTTTGCTCTTTAAGTTACCGGTGTTTGTGATAAAAAATATTAAAGATTCAATAATTTAACAAAAAAAAGGTATACTTGTTAATAACTTCCAAACTCAACAGTTTTCGAGAATATCGCATTTTACAAATCAACTACACAATTCAGATTTAACGCAATTACTCCAAGCAACGAAAGAAAATTAGACAAAAACATCATTACTTCTGAATTCTGGTATAAAATGCCTTTAATAAAGTTAATAGTTAACGAAATATTAAATAAAATAAATATATTAGCAGGATAGAATAGTAGGATTTGACAAAATAACAGAATAATTGGATTTTACATCAAACATTTTACGTTTTGTATTAAATTAAAGAAATAATCAAAATATTTTATTTATAAACCAAATTAATAAATAGTTAAACTAAATAACATTAAACTTTTTGTCAAAGTACGTGTTTGATATGTCCACCATTTTCTTTAATTCATTTGTCAATACATTCCATAAAAGATCGTCTCATATCAAATAGCATCATTGCTTCTAAATAAACTGCTGCAGTATTTATAATAAGTATTATAAATATAATAATAAGTATTCTTTTGGGATTTTTATGCATTAAGTAATTATATTAATATCTCACCCCATGACCAAGGAATATGACTACCACGAACAATCCAACGTCCAGGAAAGTTGTATTTAAGTATGTTCTCACTGCCCTCTCTCTATAATGTGGTGGTGTACCATCTTCCATAAACCACATATTTCGCCTTAAGTTTGATGACAATTCTTCCAATAAATCAAATAAAATCATTTTATAAAAAATGTAAATAAATCTCACCATTCAAATTACAAGGTAATTCGCATGTCCGTAAAAAATAATTACCAATTGTTCCAAATCATACGTTTATTTAAAATTCATGTTTAAACTGCATATCGTATGGTTTGGTACCATTTGTAATTATTTTTTATGGACATGCGAATTACCTTGTAATTTGAATGATGAGATTTATTTACATTTTTTATAAAATGATTTTATTGATTGGTACACCACCACATTATAGAGAAAAGTGCAGTGAGAACACAATTAAATACAACTTTCCTGAACGTTGGATTGTTCGTGGTAGTCATATTCCTTGGTCATGTGATGAGATATTAATATAATTATTTAATTCATAAAATTCCCAAACGAATACTTTATTATTATATTATGTTTATTATACATTATACTTATAATACTTATTATAAATACTGCAGCAGTTTCTTTAGAACCAATCATGCTATTTAATATGAGACGATCTTTTATGGAATGTATTGACAAATAAATTAAAGAAAATGGTGGACATATCGAACACTTACTTTGACAAAAAGTTTAATGTTATTAAGTTTAACTATTTTTTAATTTGGTTTATTAATAAAATATTTTGATTATGACTTTAATTTAATACAAAAAGTAAAATGTTTGATGTAAAATCCAATTATTCTGTTATTTTGTTAAATCCTACTATTCTATCCTGCTAATATATTTATTTTATTTAATATTTCGTTAACTATTAACTTTATTGAAGGCATTTTATACCAAAATTCAGAAGTATTGATGTTTTTGTATAATTTTCTTTCGTTGCCTGGAGTAATTGCTTTAAATCTGAATTATGTAGTTGATTTGTAAAATGCGATTATCTCGAAAACTGTTGAGTTTTGAAGTTATTAACAAGTATACCTTTTTTTTGGTAATATAATGTATCTTTAATATTTTTTATCACAAACACCGGTAACTTAAAAATCAAAAAAGTTAGGTGCAAATGTATGCCACATATGTGGCATATGTGGCGCCCTCTATCAGCTAAATTAAAGTATGCATCAGATTATAATTTCTGATGATCAATAGTACCCAGTTATGAATTTTGATATATAAATGTTCACAAACATGAAAGTTATAGTGAAAATTTAAATTTTTAATTTTCACTTTAACACCCTGTATCTTTCTTAATATCAACATTTTATTAAAGCAATTTGACTTAAATCGCAATATTTTAAAGTATAGAATCTACGGTTTCTTTTTGTACAATTACTTAAGGACCACCCTGTATATATATATATATATATATATATATATATATATATATATATATATATATATATATATATACTAATGAATATTTATTAAGTAAAGATATACTCAGGTCCTTACATAAATTGATTTTTGAACTCATTATTGATAAGCTTAAAACAGTCTTCCAAAACAATTTTACTTATACTCACCTATTTAATAGAGAAAAGTGCACAAACATGTATATAAACAAAGGTATACCTACTTAATCAATTTATTTTAATAATACTAATATTAACACTTATTAATGTAAGTAATATGATATTGAAATAGCTAATTATTTTTTACATGACATTGTATATATAACAATTTAAATTTAAAAAGAAATAATTTTACCTTCATCCTAAGAAAACTACTGATTATCCATTCATATTTTTATGGTGCAATGTACACAAATTATACAAATTATCATCAAGAAATTAATAAAAAATCGTAATTGGCCATAGTATTCGTAACCATGGTCATTTTGTTAATAAAAATCAAAAAAGTATAGGTACTTTGAAATAATGAATTTGTATACGACTTAAGACTTGTAGCTGATAACTATATCCTTTATATTTATTTAATTTAATGTCTAATAAAATAATTCAATCCTAAAAAAATATAATGAAATAACGACGCCGCTGTAATTTGTCTAAGAACCAGGTGGGGTTCAGTATTCACTTTTATATAAGTTTTAGATCGTTTGTAATGAGAAAGTTTAAATTCAGCGTTTTTTAAGCATATTTTAAATGCCTAATATTTGTTGCCAAAACTCAAAACTAAAATTTTATTTTAATGGTTTTAAAGATTAGGTTCTAGTCATGAAAATTACATAGTGACTGGTCAGTGAAAGGGATACATTGTATTGATCTCATGAAAATCATAAAAAATGGCAAAAATCGCGACACGTTTATTTATTTAACACCTTTATAAAAACTGAGTTTTGCAATACGAAAGCTACACTCTTTACCTTGCATCTTAATTTTTGTCGATAGGACATTCGGATCAAAAGATATTAAATTTTTACCGTCGAGTTGATACAAATGTTATTAAGCATTGATTTAGCGTGCGTAACCGACATTCAAAATCGCCGATCGCTTCAATCATCGTTTCTGAGAGAACGGTTTATTCTACACACAAAGTGCTAATAAACATTTTTGTTAAAAATTATCTTAGCTACATTTTTTATTTAAAAAATTTTTTTATGGCACGCAGATTCTTGGTAAATTGATTTTTTTCATTATATAGCCTTTTTGTGCACTGAAAATCACGATCTGCGGTTATGCCTTTTTGTGCAGATTCCTTATCATGAAAACTAACTAACTTTCAAGTGATATTAAGTAGAAAATAACGGATGTTGTCAAAGGCATAAGGGATAAAATATTGTAAACAAGTTGTGACAGCTCCCAAAACTAGCGGACATTGGTGCATAAAACTCTAGTTACAGTTTTTAAAGTGTTTTAAGGGTGGAATTTTATGTAGATTTTTGAGTTTTAAATACATAAAATATTTTATATCCTTATTCATTATCGTATGCTTATGTTTGTTATGCAGTAAAAAAATTTGAAGTCTTTTGGAAATTAAATAAGTATGCACCAGTATATACTGGAATTTTTACGTTAAGTTTTATTGAAACTTGACTATCAAGAATAACATATAGACCGTCGGTTTTCAATGCGAAGTTCAACCACGATTTTTTCTCTTATGCCTTTTTGTGTACCGAAAATTTCATATAAAATAAGCAAAAAAAAGAAGGAAATTTAGTTCCTATCGTGAAAACTAACAAACGTTAAAGTGGCATGATGAAGAAAATCACGGATTAGAGGCATGTTTAGGTCATAACTAACATCCTTATGGCATCATTAGCCCTTATGCCATTTTTTTTAAATATAATCATATATATATTATATATAAATGTAAAATGTAATAGCGTGTCTCGCAAAACAGAAAACCAAAAAAGGTATATCGATGGAAGGCAACCGTATATACGTATTTCTGACTATTGGTCGTCTTTCCTTTTCTATATATATATATATATATATATATATATATATATATATATATATATATATATATATATATATATATATATATATATATATATATAAAGCGAGGTTCCTACAGCCTCTGCCGCTTCTCGCATTTCGACCGCCATCGTTTTCTGTCCATCCATTCGTCTTCTTTGATGGCTCTATCTCTCATTATGTGTCGTACATTTTCTTCCCAGGTAACTGAAGGCCTTCCCCTTCTTCTTCTTTGTTGTGGTATGTAATTTAAAGCTTTCTTTAGCCATCGATCTTCATTCATTCGCTTCACGTGACCATACCACACTAGTTGTCTCGTTTCAATTCTGTCTACTGGAATATTCACTATTTGCCCTCCTTCTAATATCTTCATTCCTGATATGATCTTATTTAATACACCACACGCTCTCCTTAGAAAATCCATTTCTACTACTTCTATTTTTTTTCTATCTTTTTTCGTGATCTGCCAAATTTCTGCCCTATAGGTGATAATAGGCTCTACCAAGGTTCGATAGATTATCAATTTCGTTTCTTGTGTAATATCTTTAGACCATGGTAGAGAGTTTAGAATGTTTACCGCTTTTCCCTGCTGCGTTCTGTTTTCGATGTCTCTTTTGTTAATGCCTTCTTTAGATATTATAGATCCGAGATATTTATATTCATTACATGTTTTTTTGTTTCTAATTTCTAACTCTGGATCTTCTTTATCATCTTCTATTTTAAGATACTCTGTCTTTGAGATATTGAGGCTCCATTTTTCATATTCTTGCTTTAGTTTTCTAAACATGTAGTCCATGTCTTCCTCATCATTCGCTACGACTACCTGATCATCTGAGAAAAATAAAGTTGTTAGACATTTACCACCGCCTATGTATATTCCCATTCCGGATACTTGTTTCCTCCACTGCTCTAGCGATGCTTGAATATATATTTTAAATAAGGTCGGAGATAGACAGCATCCTTGTTTAAGCCCCTTTGTTATTGGAAATGATTCCGATATAAAGTTTCCTTCTTTAACGACACGTCTTGTATTTTTGTATATATTTGCGATAGCATCCACATACTCTCTACTCAGACCTACTTTCGTCAATGTTTGAAACAGTTTTTTCAAAGGTACCCTATCGTATGCCTTCTCTAAATCTACAAACAATAGGTGGGTAGATAGATTCCTTGCCTTCCGTTTTTTGATTACCTGCTGCAGAACGAATATACCATCAGTGCATCTTCCTGCACGAAATCCATTTTGTTCTTCTATGTCTTCGTATTCTGATTCTATTCTTTCTTTTATTATTCGACCGTACAACCTCCTCACTGAGCTGATAACTCAGCTAATAATTTTTTTTTACAAAGGAAAATTTAAGTTTCACGCAAATTTCCCCAGGAAACCCCACAGTTTTCACATATTTTACTCTACTTGATTTCATGTTTCTGTCCTGTCTAGGGCATAAAACATAAACGGGAACCATGAGTAAGCTGGTCTATAGGATGAAAACGATCATAGTTGCTTTGAAATCAGCAATAGAATAAAAAAATGCATTAAGCATAAATACACATCTCGCTTAATTAATGGTTGTTCTAATAAATTGAAAAAATAGTCAAAATAAGATAAGTTTGTAAAGGGACATTCTCTAGAAGAACTTAACAAAAGTTAGTTAATTCGCGCGTTACGTCTCAATACAAAGAGTATTGGTCAACCACTTCATCTGAATTACTAATTGTGCACACCTTGACCTTAGAAATAGTGAACAGGTAAGTATAAATTTTTAATTTTATAATTGTATATATGTACATATTTATGCGTTAATAATACTGTGACTAAACTATTCTTTATTTCTAATCTTCTTCTCATCTTTTCTAGGAACCTTGACCTCCTTCATTATCTATCTGTACAAACTTTCTATTTACTATTCTTCTTTAGGTAGCATGGGTGAAGGACTAAAGTGCCTGTCTAAAATAGGATGGGTGGTCCTAACGATTAATTATAAAGGTACGTAGTTCGTTAATTTAAGTAAGTTTCTATATAAAGGCTGTCTCGAATTTTTAGCAGTCTCTTAATCGGAAACTACTAAAAATATATATGATAAAATCAAAAAATATTACGGGAATCTTTAACAATATTGTTTAAGTCTCTTTAATGTTATAGATCCCTATGTAAATTCAGTAATCAATTACTACGTGAAATCATTGCATTGTTTCTGTGTATGTATTGTTTTAATGAACTAAACAGTTCTGAGTCTGAGTTTTCTCCTTATTCATTGGTTTCTGGAAAAGTCGTGATGATGGAATTTCTCAAACTATTTTACTTTCTTGATTAAGACCTTGTTTATCATTTGTCCTTCCGTGTACGGTATTCTGCAATAATCGATATATTGTATTGAGTATAGGTAGCCAATTATTTGATCAACAATGTTTAGTTTGTTTTTCGAACTTACTATTTTAATTCTAACCTTAGAACATATATCAATTATATATTTCTTTAACAATCTATCAGTTATAATTATTAATCCAGCCATATAATACTGAAAAGAGATTTTTGTCATTTTTGAAATTACTTTTGAGTCTGATTGAGTAATATTACCCTTTAACGATGAAATTTGTTTTTTATTTTAGCGAAAGGATATACTGAAAAGAGATTTTTGTCATTTTTGAAATTACTTTTGAGTCTGATTGAGTAATATTACCCTTTAACGATGAAATTTGTTTTTTATTTTAGCGAAAGGATATTGTTTAACGATGTATTAAGACTATATATTTTCGTAAAATAAAAAAAAAGATAGGAACACACTTTATTAACAAAAATTGGACCGTTACCATGTGGTTACGCTAGCCTAATACGTAATATAAAATTATTTGAGATGAAATATTTCATTACATTCCATACATAGCCAAACGTCACATTTCAAACATTTTGTACATACATTAGATGAACACCCTTTCCCGGCACATTTTCTTTTTTCTTATTTTTATTAGGCACAAGTAAATGTCTACGACCATCATATCGTAGATCATCTGATATTCTGTTGAATGTCACACTGGAATGTGATATTGCTGGTTTTACAGCGCCTTTACTTGTCTTCTAAAATCTAGTTGCGGTATAGATTCCGTCTTCCTGTAAACATTTCATGCATTTACCATAGAAACATTTAAACAACCATGTGAAGATTGCCCACCACCACTTTTTACGTCTGATACTTATCCTATAGCTTGAAAGATTCTCATCTAACAAATCAGTACCTGCCATAAATCGGTTGTATTCAGTTATAATTGATGGACGAGTGATTTAAATAATTTTTTTCTCTGTCCTTGAAAATAATTTACAATAGTAATTGGATTTATTCCATGACATGTAGAAACTGCAACAACTGCATTGTTATCATTCTTGTTTAGTACTGAACTATAGCCACCTCTCACGGGTTGTTTCAAAAGATCTTTCTTTTAGGGTAATGGGAAATATTTGGGTGTGTGGTTTTTCCGAATTGTTCCTGTTTCATCGTATCCAAGTTGTTTAAAATAAACTAAATTATTAAAACCTGTAGATAGGTTTTTAAAATAAAATTTTAATGGTAAAATTTTGTAAGCTTCAGGGAATTCTGTCCCCCAATAAACTGTTTACAGGGATGTCGCCCGAAATATTTTATTATGGATTCGTCAAAATCCAAGTTTGTTCTGGAATCCAGTTATCTAAAAGAATTTTTCAACTTATCCATCAATGACCTCAATTTCCACATGGCATGAGATTTGTCCGGTTTGTTGTTATCTGCACAGTGCAGGTATCTTAGAATTTGATGAAGTCTATCTCGGCGCATAGCTTGACTTACCATTTGATTTAGCATGTCATCTTGAGAGTCCCAGTAAAAGTCTCGAAAAGGTAGTTCGACATATCCCGATAAAATGACAATACCAAAGCAACATTTCATTTCATCCAGCGCGATGGTAGAAATTGGGCTATTCAAGAACATTGCATAATTATTTGATTCATCAACAATGAGCTGAATTATTCATCATTCAAAATTGTTTCAAAAACTTCAACAGGTAATAAGCTTTTGAATTTTCTCGTTGTTCTGGTATTTCGTACCTTTCATCCTCTTCAAACTGCTCTTATTCTGTATGAAATCGTACTTTAACATGCACAGTCAGCTATTTGGCTAACAGCTCTTAAGATTGTCTACAATACCTACATTATCCTCTTCATCTGAGTCTTCATTCGTGAGAATATTTGATTCTGGAAGCTCTATAAAAATATCTTGAATAATAATCCCATCATCATAAACCATGTTCGCTTGTAATGTAAAACCTCACCTGGAACAAATAAACAGTAAATTAACATTGGATTAGAGTTAGATTAAAATAATCTAATAGATCAAAAGTGATCTATTAGCTATCATATATTATCAGTATTTTACAATTATGCTTAAAATAAAATATTTTTAACACTTACTGTAGACGAAACTCTACTTGTTGAGAGTCCATTTTATACCACAAACGTCAACTCACTAATTCAACTAATAGTAATTTTATTTTGAAGAATCCAGTTAAATCACCGCTTACACTAATATTCGACAGTAAAATAACGCAACAGTTATACTAAATTTCCAACAAGTCTCAGCAATATGAATGTAAATAGAGATAGGAGCAACTGTTACCATATGGTAATGCTAGCCGTTCATGGGCTTTTAGCTAGCAGTTTTATTATCTGAAAAAATATTTGTAAGCCAAAACTATGTCTAAAGTTTTCTTAAATTATACATCATCATTCGCTTTACCACGTCAACAGATTTGTGTTAAAAAAACTTCGTTTTTGTTATTGTTACGCTTTTATTATTATATCTTTTGGGAATTGGACCACACATGTATTTAGAAATATTTTTGTGAAATTTCGACTAGCGTCTCAAAAATCGTTTTCTTATTTTTTTTTAAAGAAACTGTGTATTTTGAAAACGATTATCGAGCTGGTAGTTGATATGCCAAAGAAGACAGTTCTAAGCATATTTGTGGTAATAGCCCAAAAAATATAACAAATCCAATTGAAAGAGAATGAAAGCTGAAATAAAAGATTATTTTCACTTTTACTATATAATAAGTTTTACTAATTTAAGTTAACGATATTGCATATTATGGGTAATAAACTGAATTAATAAGTTACTTTTTAATGGTATTAACGTTACAAAAGATGTTTAAAATTGCATTTGTCTGCTTCAACACAATCATTGAACCGTCTAAGAAATTCACGCTCGTTTTTAGCGATTCAGCAGCAGAAAGCAGACTTCGAAACCGTTGATATTATTTCTGGTATTTAACAGACGATACAAACGATCAGATATCTCTGATTTTTAGCGAAGGATAATTTAATAATAAAATGAAAACTTTTCCTCTGAGCCACCTTTCTCCACACCCTTCAATTTGATTTAAACGATAATATTCTCAAGGTAATGATTGTCGTACCAATCCCAAGTATAGATCAAAAGAAAATGTTGAAGATTTCATTAACGAATGCAATACAATATTGTAAAAAAAATGTGACGGCCCCTAAATCGGTGCATAAACCCTAATTGCAATTTCTAAAGTGTTTTATGTGTGAAATTGTATGTAGATTTTTGGTAATGATCTTATTCAATGTTATATCGTAATTTTATTATGCAGTAAAAAATTTGCTTTTAACTTTTTTAATTATTGTTACCTCCAATTGTAAAGAGTTTCTCCGTTTCTTGTTAATGCTTACTTTTTATCTTATAATAGATGACCTAGGTAATATGTTTTTAAATTTTATAGTTTCTACAATTCTAATTTTATCTACAAAAGACTGCCGACTAAAAAGTTTCATACAAAACGTGGACAAATTGAAAACTAGAGCAAATAACTAGAGAAGTAATAGAAGGATTACCAAACATGAAAATAGGTAATGCAGGTGGAAAAGCTGAAATTGAACCAA
Source organism: Diabrotica undecimpunctata (assembly GCF_040954645.1). Taxonomy (NCBI): domain Eukaryota; kingdom Metazoa; phylum Arthropoda; class Insecta; order Coleoptera; family Chrysomelidae; genus Diabrotica; species Diabrotica undecimpunctata. The sequence continues at coordinate 95,149,392 of NC_092808.1, read as the reverse complement.
AAATGATAAAATACATAAAAGAAAAAGGATTAAACTGGTTATGGAAAATATATAACGATGCGTAGGAAAAACAAACAATCCTTGAAGACTGGCAGAACAACACCATCGTACCAATATACAAAACTGACATGTAAACTGAGACAACTATAGAGCAATATGTCTGTCATCAGTATGCTTTAAAATATATACGAAAATAGTAGAGAAGAGACTAAGACAAGAAGTAGAAATGGAACTGGGAGAAGAACGAGCGGCATTTAGACTAGGAAGACAGACAAATGACAACATATAAATATATCATTAGAAACCTAATAGAAAAAAACATAGACACGGGGGAAAATGTAACATTAGCATTCATAGACCTAAGAACAGCATTTGACACGATAAAGAGACAAATTATAGGGAAATGCTTGGGGAAAATAAATGCACCAAATGCATTGATAATAGTACAAATAACAGGGGAAATATCGGGAGAATTTAATTGGAAGAGAGGTATTAAACAATGAGATAGTCTAAGCACTTCGCTATTTATAATAGTAATGAACGAATTGATAAGAAATATTAGTGTAAGAACCCATCATCTACAGATAATAATAGGATACCACGGATTACAACCAGTAACAATACAGTCCTTAATGTATGCGGACAACATAGTACTAATAGCAGATTCCGAGAATAAAATGTAGAAACTAATGAGTATATGGATAGAACAAATTGAAGAACTAAAAACGAAAATTAACGAGAAAAAAAGTAAATAATGATAATCATCGGCAAAGAAGATAAGGACGATAATGAAATAAAGATAAAATGTAAAAACTCAGAATTAGAAATAGTTACAACTTACGAATACCTGGGAAATATAATTCCCAGACGGCATATATAATTCGGCATATATAATAACGACGGCAAAATAGACTGGGAAATAACAAATAGAGCAAAGAACTCAAACAAGTTATACCATGCGTTAGCCCCAATACTGGGAAAAAGAGAACTTACACAACAGACAAGGATAAAAATATATAACGCAATAGTGATAGCGACTGTGCTCTATGCAAGTGAAAACTGGACAATTCTGAAAAAACATAAAAGCAGGATAAATGCAATGGAAATAAGACATTTCATCAATTATTATTCATTATCCATTATTGGTCCTTGGCCAACCAAAAACCAATAATGAATAAAATAACAAAGAGTCAAATGAACTGGTATGGGTATTTGATGAGGATGCAACCCAACAGAGTTGTAAGAAAAGTCCATGAAGCAAAGAACATCGTAAAAAGAAAAAGAGAAAGACCAAGAAAAAATAGATCCAGCAAAAGTTACAGATGTAATACAAAGGACAGGACTGAGCAGGACATATAGAAAGAATGGGAAACAACCATTGGACGAAACGAATTATTGAATGGCAACCAAAAGCAAACAAGTGAAGTAGAGGCAGACCTCAAATCAGATGGCCTGATGACATCAAGCGAGTATCTGGTCACTAATGGATGCAAAAAACAATAAATAGAAAAGAATGGTCACAACTAAGGAAGGCTTACATCCTACAATGGATGGAATGGCTGTTGATAGCGTGTCTCGCAAAACAGGAAAACAACAAACAAAATCGATATATCGACGGAAGGTAACCGTAAATACGTATTTCTAAGTATTGGTCGTCTTCAGTACGGTGCAGCCAAATTAGAAAAGGAGCATGTTAACTTGGGAAAGGATCATTAAGTGAAGAGTGGTATTAGAGTATGAATAAAAGTCCACAAATTGATTACATTTTGGCCACAAATTAGTCGCATTGCTCCCGTAGTGGTCCTTTCCCAAGTCAACATGCTCCTTTTTTAACTTTTTTTTTACGGCTGTACCGTACTGTTTTGCGAGACTATTATTGCATTATATTACTATATTGCATTAGTTTATTTTATTTTTCTATAATTTCTTAGTCCTCTTTATTCGTTTTCTTTTTTTAAGAGGTATAACAATATGATCTCCAAAATATCGCATATTACATTAAATTTTAATCTTATATTCATTCAATTTCCTAGATCCTTGAAAGGATTATTTGCACACCCTGTTTTATATATGATCTGTAAAAATAATTATTATACCTATTAGAAAGCAGATTATAAGCGTAGTAGACCTTCAAGTAAATAAAGTGAACGGGCTTTTTTATAATTTCTGTATTATGTTGACAATCTCCACTTCCACGATCCAAGATCTAATCAATTGAAAAAAAAATCTTACGGTGAAAAGAACCTTTCTATTGTAAGTCATTCGGGCAGTTACTTTTACTGTGATTGGATAATAAATCAATCGATCATTATAAGATTCCACTTTAATAATCAAACAACATGCAACAATTAAGTTTTGTTGCAATCTATTTTAATCACTCGTAGCGGTGAATAAGTACATTGATTGTTACGTGTTGCACACACTAAGAAAAGAATGTGAAAATTAACTGAGTTTATTGGGAATCTGAGAATTGAAAATGTTTATACTTCGAAGCAAAACACTATAATCTTTTTTCGAATTTCTTTTTCTTTCTCGCTTTAATCAATCCTGCTTGTTAATAGTCTCCCTCCATGGAAAGAGACCCTGGTCTCCTTGACTCCACTTATGTGATTATTCCAATTTTTTCCTATTTAATATCCACTCGTTTTTTAGTCTGTATCTTATATTGTCTTTGAATGTTGTCACTCCTATTTTAAACTCTCAGCGTATTTCTTGTATAACTTCTCAATATTCTCATATTACCGTTACTAATAGCCTTTGTGTTGTGGCTATATTGGGCTATATGTCTTGTTTGTAATGCATACGTCATTATTCGTCTTACGGTATAGTAGTTGTTCATCTGCCAGACTTATCGCCTTGTTCATTCTGTAAAATTTTAGTTGTAAGATGCCGTGTTATCAGGGCCGCCCAGAGCCAGGCCGGGCCCCGGGGATGAGACCTGGCCGCCCCCCCCAAACCCAGTATCTGATAACTAATAAACTGGGATATGTAATAGTGAACACTCATGCTATTGACACAGGAAAGAAGAAAATTAAAACAGTTTTAACAATTAAACTTTGTTTTTAATTATTTACAATAGAACTGTTAGTTACAACATAACTTTTCTTGCTTTCATATCCGCAAAGTTTTGGATCACGTGGTCGAAATCAAGAGTTTTTGCAAATTTCGACTCTATGCTTAACAGTCCCAAATCAGATAATCGTTGTTGACCCATAGTAGATCTTAAACAATTCTTAATTCGGCTCAAAACACTAAATGATCTCTCGGCCTGAGCAACGGATACTGGTAGGCAACAGAATATGCGAAGAGCAATGCACACATTGGGGAAAAGATTTGTCACATTAAGGGACACGAGCTTGTTCAAAAGTTTTGCTGGTTTCAAAAGTTTTCAAGTAAATCATTTCATCAACTAGATCCCTGCTTACATCTGAATTGTACTCTTCGGCGAATCTTACACAACTTTCTGAGATCGTATTCTCGTCCATTTCGTTATACTTCCATAAAAATGAAAATTTCATTTCGATTTCTCTCAGTGCTGTGAACCTCGTTTTCAGGTTGGCCACCAAAACATCAATTATTGTGTAAAAAACTTCTGTTTTGAAGCGTTCTTCCGGGGATAAATTTAACATTACATCTTCTGTAGCTGTTTCATCGTGAAAAGTCTTCCTTTTTCTCGCACGGGAAGTGGAGAGTTCCGGTTCGATACCATAAGTATTTGCAACATGTTTGCATTCAGACAATGTCTTGTCCCAGTTATTTCTTAAGGCACTTAAATAATCAATTAGGCTCTCTATATTACTACTCTCAACATCCAAAGTAGCGTCCATAGTTTGAAGTAGTTGACTTCTGTAGTTGATGAGTACCAACACTTTCACCCAAATTGACGCCATGAGGTAGCGTCAACCATAATAGAATAGTATTTAGATCGCTTGAGTTCGTCCACAATAACTTTCCTTACATAATCAGCACAACTTGCTATGAACTCGTTTTGAGTTCTCCAAGACAAATAATGCACTTGCATTCTCTTATTCGATTCTTGAGATTGCTTAACCTGATCTAGATGCTTCGATGAAATAGGTTCATAATGACCTAAAAGTTCTAGCACGCCCAAAAAATTGTCAGCGCTTCTGCGAATCGTGTGGCAGTGGCCGATAGAGCGAGCTTCCGATCAGGGGCTCCCACGCGCAATGTATTCCCGATATATTCTTATTAATTGTAACTTATGCAAAGAAATAATTTCTTGCATATTGCCTTTTCCAAATGCATAATATTCCTTATAATAATTTCATAATTAAAACCGCAAGCAAATTCAATCTGTTGTAAAATATTTTAATAAAAGGAATTTTTTTAAATTTGCTAACGGCCGGGCCCGGGCCCCCTTGGGCCCCGGGCCCCGTGGATTTTGCCCCCCCCCCTGCCCACCCTCTGGTCGGGCCTGCGTGTTATATTTAAAAATTGATACCTCTGAAGTTTTTCTGCGGTTTTTTATCGTCTTTTTAAATAGTATGATTAGTTCGCTATTTCTCTAATCTTTGAATTCTTATTATTCGAAATTAGCTACTTATATTTTCTGTTCTCGCGTTTTTCCTTAAAGGAGGTTGGAACCTATCGTAATTACTGTTAAGAGCATTTCTAAAGAGTTATTTCATTCTCCCAATAACTTAACCCTAAGGTACACCGACCTAAAACGGCCCAGTTAAAGAATATTTATTAAGTATATTTGATAGTTTGATGTTTTCTTTATCCAAATTATGAATAAAAAAATGAAAAATGTATTTTTAAGACGTGGCTTATAAAGCTTACTAGCCTATAATTATCACATGATTCTGTAGGTTGTGAAAGCTTACTTCTTTTCTTCACATTTTCTTTGCAGAATGAAATATAAGGTGAAAATAAACATCAAACACAAGACAAAAAAGATAATCCCAAACTACACAAAAGACGTAACGAATAGGTTTTCTTTTATTACCTTTTTAGTTGGAGGGGGGGGGGGTAAATTTCCCTCTGTGTAGTGATTTATTTCTTGTTTTATCAAATTTTTTCACCAAACTTGGTATATATGAAGTAGAAATAACAAGTTCTTTTAAAATCTGCTAATAGATATAGGATGACAATTTAAATTAATTAAGTTTAAGAGTATTTCCGATGACACCGGGAGTAGAATAGTAACAAAATATGGCATCTGATGCATCATGCGTCATTGTACTTACATGCAAAGTTTCATAAATATGGCTCTTTTCGTTTCAAATATATGTACTTTGTTTCCATACTTTATACCAACTGTATATGGGGATCAATAAATTTATTTTCATTCGTAAATTATTATTTTTTAAATATAGACATTGCATTTTACCTATGTCTGCATTTTCGATATGGTTTTTAAAGATTCCCGTATGTCGTTCTTTTATCCCTAGTAGCATACAAGAGATATTTAATTATTAATTTAATAATTAACACATTTTTTACCACATATCTGCGTACCGATCTATCTTTTCATTTATGCATTAAATATTAGAAATATAATTCAACATGTTAATACATTTACTAATTTCAGGTATATCATCACTGTCTATATGGGACCAGATACGATTTCTTATGTGCCAATTATACAGCTTTTGATCAGAAGACGTTCATATGCCACTTCGCTTCTGAGGTCGACTGCAGTAATTCGAAAAGATTTTGGCACAGGTATTTATTGTAATTATTAAGACGTATAACAATAGTTTTTAAATTAAAATAATTCTACTGGAATAACAAGTAATGTAGTTACTGAAGTTTTGAGAGAGAGAGACACAAGGAAAAACCAATATTTATTATAAAAAAATGATTGAACACAGTATTTTTCTAATGGTGCGTCCACCATTTTGAGCATAGTCCTCTGCGGCACCGTAACACAGCGTTGACCTAGATGCGTCCAAAACATATATTTTAAATGCATTAACCACTTTCCAAGCACCGGGAAATGGTTAACCAAACTTTTTTTGATGAACGAATGAAAATAAAGCAATATTTAGAATCGCAGATTTTAGTAATGTACCACCTACACATTCAGAATTTACAATTCTATTCTTAGAAAGTTTTAGGGACCTGTTGGAATGGAACCGGTTTTTCTGTAGAAACAGGCAGGAGTCTATCTTCGAAGCGCTGCATTGAATTGACTTGATTTTCTTTAATTCCTCTCGAATATAGGGCATCCGTGAAATCCCTCATTCCCTTCGATACTCTGCAATCACCTTTATATATCTGATATCATATTTGTGACCTCCCACGTCTCATAACCGTAGAGATACACCGATTTTCCATTCTAATTGAATATGCGAATCTTTAGGTTTTACAGATATTTGAATTCTTTCAGGTAGTTTACAGTTCAACAAAAGAGCCATTTAACTGTATTTAAATTTATTTGCTCATTCTTAAGTAACTTGATTTTTTTAAGCATTTAATTGTAAATTGCTGTTGCCATAAAAGATAAATATCAACTGCAAAAATTTAAAACTTCCAAGTAATTTTGCGTTTTTAATTTAGTACTCAGATTTATTTTTTAATAAGTAAAATCAACAATTATAAATTTCTTATCGGAATAATCATTTTGTGTGGTGTTCAGTAAATGCATTGTTACTAAGTAAAGTCGGTTTTATCGTCGTACGGAATCGCATGTTTGAAGACCGCTGCACCTAGAGTGAAAATTTATTCAATAAAAAATAAGAATATTCGTTTTTTGGTATAAAAAATACCCATCTCTAGCCGAATTCGAACACGTCACTTACTAAACTTTTACACCAATAAGTTACTGCTCTATCCTTAAGCTATCGAGGCTGGTAATACCAGTTTTTTTTCTACATAATACGCTCATCATTAGTGCTTCTTTAACAAAACAAGATGTAAAAAAATGTAACTTATTTTTTACCAATTAATCAATATCCAGATTATACAGCCATTCAATTATGCAAAGTCCTGAAGATCTCTGCGGTAAAAATAAGAACGATTTGAACAATCTGCAAACTAACCTAATCTAACTTAATCTAAGACATTACGATGTGTACTCTGACTAAGTGATCCAAAAGCACATTGAAGTCTTTCGACAATGAATCTGCACATTAACACGTACTATGCGATTCAGTTTTCGCCAAGTGAAACGTAGCGGAAACGTTAAATCTTGTACAATGTTAAATATTTTAATATAATCTGATTCTGTTGTTGAAATCTTACTGCTTATTTCCTGTTTAAATCACGTTTATTACCTACTTAGGGAGTTTGCTGCATGCATCGTAAATATGATGGGAAAATATTGCTAAAAGTAGAAAGCTATCTCACTAGGGTTGTTTTAAAAGCTTCAGTTATTATTTCCATCTTTTGGTTCAAATGAATGTCAACTTTGTTGATGTGTGCAATACTTACCCTTACTAGTCCATAGTATTCCGACACTATGTACACCAAAGTATTCCAGAGTGTTTCAGCAGTAGCGCTCCATGTTATGTCAGCAAATTTTGTTATTTCGTGTTATTTTGCCAGATACGTTTATAAGGTGACATTAATATATTAATATCCTGTCAAATGTCACACCTAGATACATGGTATTGCTGTCATGTTTGATAGTCCTGCCATTAAACGTTGCATTAAAAGTTTCGGTTTTTCTTTGTATTAGATCATAATATCCCGCCTTAAAGTAGCAATCTAGTGTTGTTAGGTCTTCACTCAGACCTCTGCTGTCAATAAAGTCACGATAGCGAGTATGATAGCCAACATGATATCTAACGATCGATAACGGTCATGAACTAAAAGATTAAATATATTTATCAATCGATAAATACGATAATTATTTAGCAAAAAATTTATTTTCTAAATCGTGTTCATTTAATTAAAAAGAAATAAAACAATGAGTACTTCTACAACAATGGTTTTACATGATGTATTATTTGCTCTCCGACAGACATTTATACAACTTTAACGTTTATAAGATGGCAAACAGATAATAAATAAGAACAAAATGACAAATAGCCCGAGGTGCTTAACAAAAATGAAAATAATAAGATTGAAATGTAAGATTTATATCAGCCAGAAAACCCAAACTTTCTCTACTATTATATTTATGCTGTATCTTGAATCATTTATCCTAACTAAAATAAACAAAAAAATGTATTTTCCATATACATACAGCTAAAATATAGCAAAATAGATTTGACGGATCTTTGCTATATCAGGTAAAACAAAACAGTGCATTTAAATTTTAGGTAACTTTTTATAAAGGCCTTTAACAAATTGTAATACAAATGTTTATTTACAAAATTCCATTATAAAAGGTATAATAATAAAAACCCTATCGTTCTACATCACAGAACATTGTCGGAATAACTATTCCATCAAGAGTGCTATCCTAAAATAAATATGTATAACTACTTAAATTAAATCAAACGTAAAAGTAAAAATTTTGACCAAGGTTTTTACAAAAAGTGTGGTTAATACTTACTTTTTTTTAAGGGTGGAAATTTCTAAAAATCGTACCAGGTAATCCATCTCTAGGGATGGCTGGCGTGTGTTGGATTCAGGGTAGAGGAGTACATCCAAGCCCGTTTTGCCTTAGAAGAAAGTCATCCTGTAAACAGATGCCTTCCTATCATTCTGTCTACCAACTAAAATCACCCTCTCCTACTTGTGCGCAGTTGACTGTCGCACGTACCGTACTCCGAAAGTGGGATGACACTTTCGGAGCACTCCCTTCTCTTATCTATATCTTTTCTCTGTCGTTGGTCCGGCTGTTTCTCTTCTTCTTTTTAATTACTGTTCGAATGTAATTACGTACAATGTTTCATCCCTTCTTACTTCCCGTTATCTTCACGATCATCGCTCACAGTAACAGGGTTCATACCTACTTCTCTATACATTCTGTTTCTCTCCAATGTCCATGTATTACACTCCACCATTGTGTGAGTAACAGTGTCAGAGTATTCACAGTATAGGCATTTATCTGTATCTGTCTTTCTGAATATATGAAGATATATCCTAAAACACCCATGTCCTGTGAGCACTTGCATCAAGAAGTAATCCAGTCACACTGAGCAACATATTTTGTGTTGTTCCACTCTTCTTGCCATCTTTCTATTGATCTTTCTTTTTTATGACTGCTGTCAAATATTCTCTTCTCTCATTGAGATGTCTCCTTTCTACTGCTAATACATGCAGAGGAACACAACCCGTGATAGTCCACAAGGCCGCCGCAGATACAGTCCTGTCGGCGCATGCTACTCGCAATAGACGTGTTATGTCTACTCGTATCATGGGCCTTTTTTAGGTCGGTATTTCTATCGTCTCACTCACGACTGGTGCTGCGTAAAGGATGATGGACTGCACAACACCATGTAGGGCTCTCCTCCTTTCTGATTTGGGTCGTTCAATGTTAGGCATCACCCTCCCCATCGCAGCCACACTCTTCGCTGCCTTCTGGGCTACCACCCGTATATGCTCCCCCCATCCGCCATATTGATGTAGTGTCACTCCCAGATATTTGACGCATTTCTTTTATGTTAGTGGTACTCCTGCACATCGAAGTTCCATCCCTTGTCTTTTTCGTTTACCCTTTAGAATGATGACTTCGGTCTTCTCTGCTGCGAGTTCTAGTTCGTGATCTGTCATCCTTCACGACGTTGCCCGTATGTCTTACCGAAAATCGGAGATCCGGCTCGTCCTGCGCTACTATCAACACAGCGAGATCATCCGCAAAAGCGAAGGGGGTTAAATCTTCTCCGTACTCTCAGTTCATAACTCCGTCATGTGTCAGATTCCATAGCGTCTGACCCAAGACCGATCCCTGTGGGACTCCAGCCGTTACGTTAACGAGCGTATCCTTCTCAACCATGATCTTTCGCTCGGAAAGATATTTAGCCATCACATTCATCAGATAGTTAGGACACTCCTCTCTTCCAATGCCCGCATCACCTCTTTCCACTGCAGAGTGTTGAATGCATTTCTAACTTCGAAAAGAAGCAGAGCCGCCCAGCGCCGTTCGTCTCCAATGTTGTGCAATGCCTCGATTACATCCAAAATTGCGTCAATTGTGCTCTTATCTTTGCAGAATCCGAAATATCTCAGGAATATGCCTCCTAATATCTCAGCATCCTCTCGTAAAAGTTTCCGATACATGGGAGGAGGCATAGGGGGCTATATATCTCCCCAGTTTGGGCAGCAGTACTAGCCAAGCAATGCATTCATATGCTCCAAAAGCCACCCTGGTTCCGCGCGTCCTAAACCCTTTAATCTCAGATATCTGCTGCTGAGTGCATCAAATGCTTCGACTAATTCATCTATGGTAAAGGGTTAATAAGGTTAATACTTACTGGATGTACATATTTGAAGCCACTAAATATGTGGGTAAAAACCCCTTAAATGTAGTTTGATTAACTTTGAATTACATCTTTGATAATTAAAAACAATGATGTTTAAGTTACAAAAGAAATTAATCACGTGGCAACGTAAGATTCCACTGGGGTTTCTAGTCTTAGACGAAGTAGCCCGAAAGGGTTTTTATTATTATACATTTTATAAAGAAAATTTTCTAAATAAAAATTGTTGTGATACATGGTATACAGCCAACTACAGGAATTAAGTTTCCTTGTGGAAATTATAATACATAATACTAGTGAACATATTAGAAAAAATAAAAATTATATAAGAACGAATGAAACGTGGATTTATATTATATTGGATCATCAGGCGAAGTATAGAAAATACTTAGTATTTTTTAATTAAATAAAAGTATTCCTTATAATTTATTTTCTTTCCGAAGTAAAATTTATTATAAAAATATTCATGCCACAACAAAGATATTTTAAACAAAGAATCCCAAGCGTCCTTAAAGTCTCAGACACCTAAAAAAGAATATAATACGGACACATTAATAACTACTTGAAAAAGTTCAATAAACGAATACCAATATTTTTGCATTAATTAAAACAAAAAGATGTTTGGCATGTAGATATTTTTAAATTTATAAGCAAAATTCAAACGTGTTTGACCAGTGTTTCAGTTTACCATCCTTTAAAATAACGTTGTAGACTTTTATTGACTTTTAAAATCTTCCGGGTCAATATATTCCATATTCTTATGCATCTATTTTATAAACCTATACATTTAACTAAATGCATTTAAGATTATTATTTATTCTTATAGTAACCTTTCAGGGTTAACGTGACATGATGGTACATAAAATGTAACGTCGGAATAGCAGTTCGCAAATCTAGAAAAGGTCCAAAAAACAAATATTTTCAGAAAAGCGGTCTGAGGATTTATCGATTTTTTAAATATATAATTAAAATAGACAAAAAGACATTTGCACACAAATTTATTATAACATAACTAATATTTAAACTCGTGCTTTGAAAATGAAAGTTAACAGATATATATTTTTCACATTTTGAGCACTATAAAACACAAAACCCAAATTAAACAAATACAAAACAATTATTTCTAAGAAATTAAACAAAGACTAAATAAAAAACAAATGTTTGAGATGCGCAAAATAGATACATGAACGAACGAAAATAAGTCAATATTCGCTGCTGTCTTCGGAAATACCATCCTGTAGGCAGTCGGGGCAAATGCATTGTGCATGTTTTAAGCATACATATTTTTGGCATTTTTGACAGGTATATCTGGTTTTCCTATTTTTTTTTGTCTACTACAAATTCCGTTTATTCTTGACCTGATTGATCTAGGAATACCCTTATTCAAAAATCGACGTAGCAGATGATCGTTTACTAGTTCCGTACCAAGATCTTCTAGAAAATGTCTTCTAGGCATTTTATCTATTTCATTAGATTTATGTTTGTTTATTACAAATGAATTGATACCGGTTACATTCATTGCAGAATAAAAAATGACCATAGGCCATCGGTGAGTAGCTCGAGAACAATTGTAGGCGGCACACATTTTATCAATTAGATCTACTCCTCCTTTAAATTTATTATAGCCAATGATGATTTCTGGCTTGCCCGTGAATTCATCTAGCAAATCGTTGTGATGCATCGTTTTTTATTTTTTTTTTTATTAAATTTGCAAATTTACAATCTGCTATTACAAGCTATTAGTAAATGTGAGTATTGTAAATACATGAGAGGAGAAATTATCCACTAATAACACTCCAAATACTAACACTAACAAATAAAATTAATGTAGGATTATAATTTGAAACTAAAATTGAAATGAAAATTAAAATTAAATGAAATTAGTAAATAAAGTCTGTTGGCCACTGTCACTTCAATCTTCTTCTGTCTTCTGGTTGGAGGTGTAGTTGTCTTGCTTCCTCGTTGGGGTGGGCTGACGGATGTTATAAATAATTTCTTGTTAGTCTGCTGATTTCGTCGTCAACGAACGGTATACCAGAGTCATCGTGCAGTGTTTTGTTACTAACGTACCATGGCGCGTTAAAAATCATTCTGAGTATTTTGGATTGGATCCTCTGAATGATTTTGGTATTAGAAGACTTTGCACAGTTGCACTCCATATGTCCATATACGCTTTATTATGCACTTATGTGGTGCATCGTTGAGAGTAAAAAAACGTTTTTGTTTTTTCTGGGTATATACGACACAATCGTACATTTTTCTCTAAAACCAAACATACTTATTTTTGCTTTCTCAGAGTGCCTATCATAGTCAGATAATGCTCGTTCAAAAAAAAATCGGCCATACTGAGGCTCGTAAAAAAATTATCCATTGTTACATTTCTGTATGAACCAGATATAGGACTACAGAGGCAAGGAACGAGAAAAATATTGCTCGTATCAACTTTAAATGGGCCAGGTGGGTGTTGTCCAACGTACACCTCTAGATTTGCGGAATAAAGAAACTTAGAGTCTACTAATGCATAAATTTTTATGCTGTATTTATTAGGTTTATTGGTCGTATATACCCTAAAGCCATACTTGCCACGAAAAGCTTCCAGTTTTTCATCTACCGTTGGCGTTGTACATGCTGATAATAAAAAATGTTTAGGTAAATTTAAAATAAAAAAATCGAAAAATAATTCACTCACAGCTGCCAATTTGTCATATTTTTGCCTCTTTAATCGTGTTTGTTTATCATAAAAACGGATGTGTCTGAGCAAAAACTTGAACCGTGCAAGGGACATTGTCAATCTAAAAATCTCTGCCGATGAGCCGTTTGTCCTAAAAAGATCTTCTGCATTTCTGTGGTTATTTTTGGTAACCACAGCTATATATAAAAGACCCAATAGTTCCTTAAGTTCTTAAACATCTGTCTTTTTTGTAGATTTATTACTGAGATTTTAGGAACACAGTTTAATAAAGATATTCGTGTTGTCTACAATAGTTTACAAAATCTCTTCAGGAAACAAACAACTCTAAATCTTTGATGTGCTTTTCATATGTCGTACTTCCTTAGTTACTCCAGAAATTTTTACCTTTATTAAATTGTCACTGCGAGTTCGTATCCGGCGGTTTTCTGCATGTTTCTTTCATTTAGTTGTTCCATCCTTACCAATGAAATGCGGCACTCTTTGTGGAACATTTAAGACTTCTGAGATTGGCTCCTCAATTTCTTCCTCCATGTCGGTATCGTGGTCCGGTATCTCTTCCAAATTTTCTTCCAAACTAGCATCGTCATCGTCAGGTTTAACTTCTGGCTCAGAATCAGAGAGAAAATCCGCGTGAAGCTTTTGAAGATATGCTTGTTGCTTTTCAAAACTTATAATCAAAAAATCTGTAAAAAAAATAAGTTTATATCAATCAAATATACAGAAAACATAATCAGTAGATCACTTCCAATTATAAATTACATAAATATTTTGTATTTACCCTAGAAATAAAATATTTTAAAATTGAATCTTATCTGAAGATTTGTGACAACTTGTATAATGTGCGGACTCACGTTCCGCAATTCAATATAGCAACAGACCTAAATGCAGTAGGCAACTCTTACAACTGTACTGAATAGAGTATCTCCTCTCTTGAAGCTAGCGAGCACGCCAGGACCGAAATCCTAATTAATCGTCAAAAATCGACAAATAATTCTACAAGCAGAATCATAGTTCACACGTTAACTCTGAAAGGTTAAGTATTAATGAACAACAAGTAAACAAGAACGCTGAAGTAAATGATCATACGAAAAGTCATAATCACAAAACTATAATGGTACAGATTCTTCTCCTTAAGGTACTATGTATTTCTGCGTAGACGTGTGTCATTCTACTTTCAGTTAGATGAAATATTCCTGTTAAACAGTAACTGTTTATTAGGCGTTACGTTCTTCCAGTTGTGATATATCTAAGGGTATCACTGAGACGCAAGCTCATCTATTGCCATACTGCTCATCCATAGGTTGATCAGATTCACCAGCGTGTTCCAGTCTAAGTAGCAGATTCATTTAGAATTTTAAAGATTACCATGTAAAAAGGCTATCACGTTAGCCTTTTTGTTTTTCGGTCCCAAACCAGGACCCGACCTAAAGCAATTCGACAGTAAAGCGAATGCGAGTCCGCCGCCTATCCCGCGTGGTTATCTAACGGACAATCAAAATATAAATCGTAATTAAAATTAAATTTTTGTATTTCTAGTGGCTTTCCCTCTTTCTTCTTAAGGTTCCCTATGAATTAGGATAGCTCCGCTATCAGTGCTGTTGGGTGGACCAAGTAGCTTAATAGTACTGTTGCTGGTCTTACGCCTGGATTAAGCATGAGAGAGCTTTTTGTAAGGTTAGCACCATACTGATGGACTGTAAATATTTTACTCATAGAGACAAGGTTATGGCTCGAAAGAGGACTTATTCAATGATGACAATCAATGCGAGAAAAAGAAAATTGAAAAATATTCTGCGAATCGGTATTGGAACGTAAAATCACTAACTACAGTAGAACAAATAGAAGAGTATTAATATATGTGTACTTCGAGAGACAAAGGAAATGTAAAAAGGTCAAATTATGTTAGATAAGTACTTCTTAATGTTCTACAGTGGTATCGCTAAAGAAACAAGGGCCAAAGAAGCAGTTTCTCTATTGGTACACCTGAAATTTGTAAACCCAGTAGAAGACTATAAATTTGTCGCAGAAATAATAGTAGGCATAAAGATTAAACTAGACGTCAACGCCTTTAATGTGATAGAACTTTCACAATAGCAATTTATGCACCTGAAAACAACAGAGCATAGTAAACGAAATTTCACAGAATAAATATATATCATCATTATGGGTGACTTTAACGCCTGTGTTAAACATCTATGATCGAGTATATTCTTTCAACTAGAGAGCAACTTCCTCCCCAGATTTTGGATGTAATGACACTAATCACGGCAAAGATAGGAAGCGATCATAAGCTAGTATGTAAGCATAAAAATAAAATTTCAGAATACACCACAAAGACATCATAGACCCAGAGCTAAAGAAGCTCTGGGCGAAAGAAAGATAAATAAAAACAAGTTTTTCCCAAAGCGAAAAAGTCCACCGGTTCTATACACAGGTGAAAGCAAAATGCAAGGAAAAGAAAAAAGGTTACTTGAAGTATATGTAAAACAAGACACACCAAATGTACGAAGATTACAGAAGAATAATAAATGAAATAGATATACTTGTAAGAAGAATTAAAAACTAGCACTGGGAACGCCTCTTAAAAGAAATGGAGCATGATTTGGTTTACAGATAAGAATCGATCTGAAGGTACCCTGCAGATAGACTAAACGACGAGTCGATCTCTTTTCTTTATAAGTTAAGACTATCATCAAAAACGAAAGATACACGAGAAATGCCAAATGAAGAACAACATTAAAACACAAATACACTTCGCAGGAGAAGAAGTCATTAAAGGGGATAATGACCAAAGACCAAATAAGTAATTTATCTGGTCATTCTCCCTTTCAATAGTATAATTCTATAATTATTATAAAAACAAAAACGATACTAGTGGACAACAAAAATAGAAAACTGCATAAAAGAAAAGAAGAAGCTTACCAAACGTGGCTGACCACAAGAGATCAAGAAGACAGGAGAGAATAAAGAAGGTCAACTTATGAATCAAAAAAAAAAAGAAATATAGAGCAGAAAAAACAATTTTGGCAAAAAAAAAAATGTAAAGATATAGACAGCTTAGCGGGAAGCTCAAAAGCAAAGGCGGTATGGAAAACATTGAGAAATTTCAGACAGAATACCCATAAAAGGGTAAAACTAGAACCAATAGAAATGGACAAATGGGTAAAATATAGTGGGTTAAATATACAAAAAAAAATAATATATATTCCCCAACCTACGAAATAAGAGACAGACAAACTCAAGTTTCAGATATATCTGATAATGAAATAAGAAATACGAGAATTAAAAAATTTATTTAACAAATGCTTATTTGAGGGAAAAATATCGAAGGAATGGAAAATGAGCTACTTAAGCTCCATACATAAACAAAAAAGACCACAATAATTATAGAGAAATATGCGTTACACCGTCTGTGGATAGGTTGTATGGGAAAATCATTAAAGAAAGGATGGGGAACAGCTACGAACTTCAGTAGAACAGGGTGATTTTCATCCCGGATGCTCACGTGCTGATAATATATTTTCTACAAAACAGCTCATAGAAAAAACAATAACATTCAATGCTGAATTTCACAGAGACCTTCGAAAGGCCTATGATAGTGTCAAAACTACTCCGAATCGTTAGTAGTTAAAGGACTTCACAAGGATGCTGCCCTATCACCAGCCTTATTTAAACTTTATATAGATCAAACATAAGAAACTGGAACTAGAAATGTGGACAGATGGAAGTAACTATATCCATAGCCTTTTGTTTGCCGATGATCATATAATTTTGGCAGAAGGCAAAAACGACAACGTCTATATGATAAAAACGATGTAAGAAGAATATAAATACTTGTGGATAACTTTAACAAAATATAGGATCAGATGAAACGAATATATTAAATAAAATAAAGAAATAAAAGACACTAAAATTACACTCAATTATATGGAGCGACGATATTACAAGCAAAACTAAACACCAAATATTTAAGACAATAGTGGAAGGCTGCTGACTGCTGACTTAAAATAAATGCAAAAGAAATTATGTTTTGGATAAGAAGCTGCAGATTAACACTAATGCACAAAGTCAAAAATGAACGAATTAGAGAACTAATGAATGTGACGGAGATACTAAATGACGATAGAAAAACGAAAATGACTCTGGTATGGACATGTGTGAAAGATATATGAGAGGAGAATACCGCTGAGAACTTGAAAATAGAAACCAAATAGAAGGAAGAAAAGAGAACCTCCTAGATTACAGTGTATTGTGTGTAAAAGATATTTTGTATAAAGCCACGAATGAGTCTAGTAAGTGATAAGGAATATTACAATTTATAAGAGGTCAAAGAACGGAGGTAAAGGAATTATTATACCCAAAGCATATCGAAAAGGATGCATGATGGATTGACTATTTAAAGTAGTTACAATATATACAATGTACAACAAGTGAAGTTGGAACCACAAACAGCAGAAATTACCATAAACAAAGAAGTTCACATAAACAAGCTTAAAGTACAAAAAAAAACACTTAAAAACTCAAGAACATAAAAGCTGCAAATAAAAATGGGATAATAAAATACCAGAAATATGGACAAGTGAACTAATCTTATGATTCAAAAAGGGCGATAAGAAGCAACCAGAAAAGATCATCAAAAGCGTCAATAAAAGAAGAGAATACAGAATGGGGAATAATGAAACTAAAATTCTCTGTTACACGAACGATATAATGTTGATAGCCCAGCATGAAGATAGCCTCCAGAGACTAGTTCACAGATTTAATACAAGAGCAAAAGAGAACATAAAGACGTTATTAGATTTAATTTCAATTCAGGGCATCCACCAGCCGCTTATACGTATTTTAACCTCATTAGGTATCATCAGAGCGACTAATGCAGATTCTCTGAATTGAAATTAAATCTCTCCCGTCATAGGACAATAATTATAAAAATAATTATTTACAGACGTTACAATGACATATAATAACAACAAGAGAAATCATAAGATTTCCTACCTGGCGAAACTAAATTCAAATCTTTACCACTGTGCTTTCTACAACTTGCAAAGCAGACAGATTGATAAATTAGTCCACAAGGGAATTAATAATTTGCATTCCACATGCCGTTCATCACGGCAAAAATTCTTAGTAAATTTAGTTTCTGGTACTCGAAACCGAATATGAACTAAAACAGAAAGACGGTATTAGATTTAATTTCAATGTAGGGACTATTTTCAATGTTGAAAACGAAGTAAGAGATCCAGTACAAAGAGCAAATAGATTAGCAGGATGCCCTAATAACACTATATGGCGTAACCTACACATTAACTGTGAGATAAAATCAAGAATTTATAAGGTCAGTAAAAAACCAATAATGATATATGCATCAGAAACAAGACTCGACGCAGCCGAAACACAGAGAGTGCTGTAAATATCAGAAATAAGAATACGAAGAAGAATTACAGAAAACACGCTAAGAGACCAAATGAGGAGTGACGAGATCAGAACAAAATGTAACATACAGGGTATAAACGAGTGGACACTAAATAGAAAAAAAGAATGGAACAGAAAAATGATAATTGATTAGGGAACATATTAATTATTTCTTGTGGGATGAACGACTCTTTTTCCGTCGAACGAAAATACCTTGGAATGACACTGTCCAGCTATGGAGACCTGGACAAAGAAATGAGAGATCAAGTACAAAAAGCAAACAGACTGACAGAATACCTTAATATCACTATAGGGCGAATCCGACATATTAACCCTGAGATGAATTCAAGAATTTATAAAGCCACTGTAAGACCAATAATTATTACATATGCCTCAGAAACAATAGGCACAACACAAAGGCGACTGGAAACGGCACAAACGGCACTGATGAGAGTACTAAGAAAAATTACAAGAAATACGCTGAGAGATCACAAGAGAAGTAAAGACATTAAAAGAAAATGTAACGTACAGTGTATAAACGAAAGGACAGTAAATAGAAAAAAAGAATGAAATAAACAGAATAAGGAGACTGGTGGGGTCAAAATAGAAAGAGATAAATAGTGTCACCAATCGACAGAAAAAGTATCGGAGACCGCGCAAAAGATGGAGTAACAACCTTCCATAGAGGTATTAATCCGACAATGAACAAGCAGAATTGCTTATAAAGCGGAAGAAGAAGAAGAAGAAAAATAAACTTAGGTACTACATATACTGCTAAAATCACCTCGATGTATCTAGCTTTCGTTAAACTTTCTCGTTAAGTTAACCTTACGAATTAAAATAGAAATTGCACCCCAAAGCATGCAGAAAATACCTTCATAAGCACTCCACTCTTCAATGTAGCGTTCTTCATATCGCTCTCCTAGTCTTCGGTACACTTTCCATTTTCTGTCTGTCTTCGTCTTAC
This sequence comes from Diabrotica undecimpunctata, assembly GCF_040954645.1. Classification (NCBI taxonomy): domain Eukaryota; kingdom Metazoa; phylum Arthropoda; class Insecta; order Coleoptera; family Chrysomelidae; genus Diabrotica; species Diabrotica undecimpunctata. Next base: position 95,129,984 of record NC_092808.1, on the reverse strand, counting down.
TGTCTACTGAGTAATAACCACTATTCGTACTTTACGAATTTCTTGTTGCACTTGAAATACATTAAGATGACGATTTCTTAATATTGTTGACCCAATCAAGCGATCATCATAAACAGTTGTAAATCACTTTCTGCCTGTTCCAGTTCTTCTATAAAAGAGTGAAGTGTTCTCACAACGTTGGAACACTCTTGGAACTGCTCCATCAGCTAAGAAAAAGGAATAATTCGTAATTTTCAGCTAAAAAAGGCAATAATGTAAAACTTTCACAAATTTTTTATTCTCGTTATAAATACCAAATAAACACTTTTCATTTATTTATCGGTTGGTATACATATAAACCATAAGCAGTAACTTATATTTATATTAAGGTATATTAAATTGTCTTTCAAACAGTTCATTTCTCTTTTTGATCTGATTAATAATTACTGAACAAAAATTCAAGTCAAAAGTTTAAACAAAAACTAGAAAATATTATATTAGAAAAGAAAAAACTGTAGACTCTTAGACAAATGTTCACTAATGAGAACACTATAAAAATCGGTCATGGCGCCATAATAAACACAGACAAAAACTTTGAAAAAAGAAAAAACAAAACGTTTACGCATACAAATAGCGAAACAATTACGCCAGTAACCTGGAATATAATAAAACCATTTTCAAAGAGCAGAATCAAAGAATTAATTAAAGAAATTCATCATTATCCTATTATCCATTATCCACTAGTCGCCTAATCCCTTTGGGTTTTGTCAATATGTTACAGGGTAGCTTTAATTTGTTCTGATCAGATGTTATATCCGCTGAAGGCGTCTAATGTTTATTGTAGTAACTAAATCTACTATACAATACTACTGTATTGTACATCTTTAGATTCGGCTATTTTGTTTTATTTATTATGTAGCTCGATTATATCGAAAAGATATATGTTAGAAAGCACAGACATCTTAGATTTATACATTCGGCCTGAGAGTATTAAGATTCTGTATTCTATAATATTTGTTTTTCTTGTTATACAATGTCTTCGAAGATGGTTGATATGCCCATAATAGCTTCTGTTTGTAAGCGTTATTTCTTGGTTTATTTTTTCTGATATTATATTGGCAGCATTTATCATACTTTCCAGGTAAGAGAACTGTTGCATCATCATCATCATTCCGGCTTTACAACCCTGCGTGGACCCTAGTCTCCTCAAGAATTTCTCTCCAGTCGTTCCTATCCATCGCCTCCCTCCGCCAAGCACGTATTCCCATATTTCTCATGTTTTCATTGATGTTATCAAGAAACCCTGTTCTGAGTCTTCCTCTTCTTCTCTGACCAATGGATCTATCAAGGAGCGTTTTTCTAGCTAAGTCATTTTGTTCCATCCGCAGTACATGCCCTATGCCTATCCACCTCAAACGGCCTATCTTAATATGTTTCACGATATCTGGTTCCTGGTATATTCTATAAAGTTCGAAGTTGTGTCGTCTTCTCCACACCCTATTGTCATTCACTGCTCCATAAATTTGCTTTAGTACTTTTCTTTCGAAACATCCCAACATGTTTTCATTACTTTTTGTTAGAGTCCAGGTCTCTGAACCATATGTTAGGACTGGGCGTATTATTGTTTTGTAGAGTTGTATTTTTGTATTTCTTGCTAAAATTGTGGATTTATGGAGGAAATTGAATCTAAAATAGCATCTGTTGGCCGTGCAAATTCTGCAGCTTACCTCTGCGGTAGTATTATTTTCAATGTTAAGGAGCGCTCCCAGGTATACAAATTCGTTCACTGCTTCAAAGACGTCGTTTTCTATAAAAAGTGGTCGTAGGATTTGTGATTGCGTGCTTATTTTCATATACTTCGTTTTGTTGGTGTTTATTATTAAACCAATTTTTTAGCTGATTCTTTTAATGCTACATACGCCTCTCGTACAGCGTTTTCCGTTCTCCCAACAATATTGATATCATCAGCATAGGCAATGATTTGCACTAATTTATTATATATTAAACCAATGGTTGTGATTTGTGACATACGTATTACTTTTTCCAGTGCCAGATTGAACAATATACAGAAGAGGGTCTCCCTGGCGCACCCCGTTATTTGTTTTAAAAGGTTCGGGCAGTTCATCCTGAATTCGTACTCTACATTCAACTTTTTTAAGAGTTAGTTTTGTTAAATTTAGCAACTGATTTGGTATTCCTAGCTCTTTCATTGTTTTGAACATTTCTCTTCTATTCAGGGAGTCGTAGGCTGCTTTGTAGTCTATAAATATGTGTTGAGTATCAATGCCATATTCCAGTGTTTTTTCTAAAATTTGTTTCAGGGTTGCAATCTGATGAATTGTCGATTTACCACCTCTGAAATCAGCCTGGTATTTTCTGTAGCCATATTTCTTTTATAGCTGCTGTAATGCCATTATGGTATCGTGACTGCCTTCTTTATATAGTTCAGCTGGGAGAGTATCTATTCCGGGTGATTTGTTTTTGACTAGTTTTTTAACTGCATCTTTAACTTCAAGAATCGTTGGTGGTTTCTCCCCCTCGCCTATTCCCCTTATCTTATCTCTTTCGTCTTCAATGTTTTCTTCTTCTTTCTCTATATTAAGTGCCTGGTTAAAGTATTCCACTTATCTATTCAATACATCTTTCCTTGTTGTTAATAAATCGCCATTCTGACTTTTGCATTGTTTTTTGGTTGCCTTGAATTATTTTTTGTTTTGCCAGAAATTTGTGCCCGTAAAAATCGTTGGTTTGACGATGAATGCAAGAACGCAACAAAAGAAAAAATTAAGCTTACAGAAAGATGCTTACCCGACTAACTAGAACAACTGTAAAGAATTACCAGACAAAGAAAAGAGAAGAAAATAGGATACACAAAAGAAAAAAACGAAACCACTTAAACAAGGAACTTAAATATATAGAAAACATCAACAGAGAGAAAGAATTCAGAGCATTCTATAAGAAAACTGTTGCACCAATTTAAAATTATAGTTATCGATGGTAAAGTTGTATCCCATGTTTCTGATTCTTTAGTCTGTCTCTTATGCCATGAGCTTTGTTCTGTTTTCATTGATCATTAGATACTATGATCTGATACATTTGAGAATATAGCAACCATGAACTTTGTTTTCATTTGTGACATCATGTGTCACTTTACTTTACACTGTACTTTACCATTTTTACGTTTAGGTCACCAATTACAAGTTTCATGTTTTTTTGAGGGCATATATAATAAGAAGATTTCAATTGTTCATTAAATTGTATTTTTTATTCTTCTCCCTTCTCTTCGGTTGATTATACTCAGTTTGAAGAATTTTCCCATGATCCTTAAAATACCTATTTTGTGGCTGATCTGTTTGAAATTAATGGCTAATTGCCATGCTCTACCTTGACTATAAAAGGAGTTCTCAATTTGTGTGTAGTATTTTGATAGCTGCAGTATATTTATATATTGTTGTCTTCTCAACAGAAATTATTAATATTTAAAATTTAAGAAGACAAAAACGCAGATTTATAAAACATTAGTGCGAAGTATTATGACATACGGGGCCGAAAATTGGATCATAAACAAGAAAAACAGCAGTAAGATAATAGCAACAGAGATGGAATGCCTGCGAAGATGCTGCAGAGTAACAAGAATGGATAGGAGAAGTAATGACGAAATAAAGCAAAGAACATCAATAGAAACAGACATACTAACATATATAGAACAAAAAAGACTAAAGTGGTATGGACATGTAAGAAGAGCTAGCGACAGCAGATGGATAAAAAGAATAACCGAATGGAGCCCCATAGGAAGGAGGAAAAGAGGACGACCAGAAAAATCCTGGAGGAACGAAGTAGACGACGCCATGAGTAAGAGAGGACTAAACGATGGAGAATGGAACAACAGAGAGAGATGGAAACGGTTGAGCGAGGGAAGGCAGTGAATACTGTAGAATCCCTAAATATATATAAAATTTAAGACTCTTCAAAATCGGAGCAAGAGACAGGTTGTTAGGAACAAAATCCATATTTATTAGTGAAATGACAAGTATTAAGGTTCTTTAATCCTATATAAGAATATGTTTGCTCTGACGTAATGGTAAAAACAGAAGCATATCTATCGGCGAGTGAAACACGAAAGTGGCTAAACATGAAAATTATTGAATAACTGTAGATATATATAACAAACACAATAAAATAAACGAAAACAAAGAGCGTTTGCAATGGAATAAATAATGGTGGTGAGAAGTATCCAATTCAAAAGGAAAGCAATATAATATAAAGTGAAATTGACATCTCCGAATGGGAAACAGTTAACTAGATAGACCATGTATTCATAGAAATAAATGGTGTAAGCGGAGCGTGACTCAGATCACATTGAATAAAAGAATAAACTGCATATAAAGAAGAAGAAATGAAAGAAATGAGTATTTAAGATTTTAATAAATCCTGTGCAACTAGAAATTATATGACAACAGGCAAAAGACGTATTTGATAAGACAGCCAGAAGATACTGCAAAATCTACATCGATGAAACAGAAGAATACAACATTGAAATCTTAAAAATAACAAGAAGCCTGTCCTAGAAAGCATAAAAGCTAAAGAACCAGAAGAAAATGGCATACAAGGAGATACATCATATACTAAAGGACATCTGGAAATAGAAATGGAATATTCCGCATAAACTATGGTTATGGATAAAACGGAAAACTAATTCATACGGGAGGATGTAGATCATTCAGAACAATATTGATCAACGAGTTTTCTGTGTAATACGATGCTTTTAAGTATAATTTACACCTTCATGATAATTGTGAGTGTACATCTCATGCTATACTAGGTAGCTTTTTCTTCGTCTTCATCAGTTTTCATATCTCTCTTTCAACTTGTCAAGTCATCATTTACATTAAGTAATAGTTCTCCGTTTATGGAACAAGAATTTAATCGTAATAAAATATATCTAAAAATTTTTAAACAGCTTGGGCGAATAATTTTAATATTTTTTGTTTGTTTTTAGCAGAATACTGACTGTAATATATTCTTTATTTTATAGGAATGATGCCCTATATAAAGCAGACACTACAACAACCAGTAGACCACTGGTTATACCTACCACACCCGCCCCTCCAGTTCCACCTCCCCCAGTACCAGTAGCAACCGCCGCTATTCCATCAAGTCCTGGAACTGGACCACGAAGAGGTGTTGGACGTCCTTATCGAAGAAGGCGTCCCTATTATGATTACTACGAAGACTACTACGATGACTTTTATTACGATGATAGGCCCAGATCTCGTGGACGAAAGAGACCTAGACCTCGACCTAGACCTCTTTATGACGATGAATACGAAGATGAATATGATGACGACAGATATGAAAGGAGGGGCAATAGTGGTCGAAGAAATGAAAACAGAAGGCCGTATAATAGACGACCTAATAGAGGACGTATTAAGGAGAGGCCTAAATACGATTATGATGACGAAGAGGAAGATCGATTTGACGACGAAGAGGATGTTAATAGTAATATATAATAAAAACACATCATCAGCCGTTTTTAGCGAAATAATTTTTAATTTAAATTATTCATATGTTGACAATTTTACTGCCTTAGTATGACTGTTGCAGTCCATTGAAATGATTATTTAAAGTAACTAAATGTTTACATCTTTACCTTTATTTCCAGATTTTGTTCTACTGGTTAGTTGGACAAAATAGGGTACTACGTTCACTGTATTGAAAGTACTATCTTGTACTTTTTGTGAGATTTTTATTGTTGAATGAAATGTTTTTGTGGCTTGTGAAATGTTAAATGTATGTAATATGTAGTATGTTTTCGGTTTTATTTTATATTTCCTGGCTGAATCGCGCTCTTGGTATATTTTTATTAGTTAGTCGATTCTAACCATAAGCAGAAAAGGATTTCTCCTCTGCTTTTTGTGCTTATTAGTATTTTATACTTTTTTATCTCTATAAAAGCATTTGTTTTCATCTTTGTCGAAATATTTATATTGCCTAATATCTTCTATTGACTTTATTATTTTCAGACGTTCATATTTCTTCTTTATTGATCGATATCACGTCTTTTAAATATGATTTGCCAAACACTTTTTAAAGAGTTACCAAACCACATAATCATCGGCACTTAGTTTATTAACAGTCTTACTTATTACAAAATGAATTTCTGCGTTTGATCGGTTCTTGTTGTATTTTACTTATATGTGTCAATTTTCTGTAAAGCAGATAAATTGGCAAATAAAGAGCCTTTTTTGTGACACTCGTTGATACAGGTATCCAACAACTGCTTTTGATACATTTGGCGATACCAATATGTAATAAACAAAATATACAAAAGATTAAAGGTATTTTTTTACATATAAACAATATATAAACAATGTAAGATCGCTATTTGATTTCAAATACTTACTAAAGGTGAAGACCAGTAAATTATATTTAAAAGTTATACTTTTAAAGTTATTTTTGTTAATTTGTTGCTTAGTACATAGCTTAAAAGCTTTGTTTAAAATTTTTTTGAAAATGATTATAAAACTTTTCTAAATATGCACAAAAAACTTAAAATTCATATGATAATAGGGACAATATCACATATATTTACCTAACCAAATTTCAAGGAGTTTCAATTAACATTGCAAAATTGAAATTTATTATCCCAGAAAGCTTTTATCTACAACAATATTACGCGTAAATTATTAGGTCTGCATGAACTCTGAAAACACCAAATTAAAGAAGAAGGGTTATTTCATCAAATTAAATTATTTATTAATTAAAAAAAATATGTTAAATATTATAAAATAGGTTTACAAAAGTACTGTAATTTTAAGTGATTTAAAATATCTGAGGAGCATCAACATATAGGAAGTTAATTTTTTTTATACGAAATGTTGGCAGTTTTACGAATTAAAAAAAATACAATATCCTATGACCCTTATAACCCGGGTTAGCAGTTTTTTATTTCTCCATTTATGCATGTAAAACTTAGACAATTAATAAAAAGTTAGAAATTTGGGAGAAAAATCATGAGAAAAGTTTTTGGTGGAATAAAGGAGGCTAATGGAGAATGGCGCAGAAGAGCAAACCAGGAGCTAATGGACATCTATAAGAGACCTAAAAGAAGGCAGAAAATCAAAACACAGAGAGTTAGATTGTTGGGACATGTTTTACGAATGCCAAAAGAAGGAAACGTCCTAAGAGTCCTTCAAGCAGGAGAACAAAGAAAGAAAAGAAGAGGGTAACCAATTAGGAAGTGGTTTGATGCCGTCCCGGACTGACATAGAAGTAATGGGAAGAAGAGACTCAAAAGTACAAGTGAAGAACCGTAAAAGTGGAGTCTCGAGGGGCTCAAAACAAAAGCCTCTAGGGCCTAAAATTTTGCAAAATAATAATTTATTTTATATTGTTTAAACAAATTACTCGGTTAAATAATAAACAATTTACAAACAAACTAAATGCATTTTTATAATACAGATCACGATATTGTTTTATTAAACATACAACACAATGGCAATCGCTGTGACATGTTACATGTTTCCACCTCTATATTCATTTCACAGTAGGTACGAATTGTGGTAATTGTCACATTGACATTAAAAATTTCAACAAAGTTTCAAAAGAATAAACAAATAATTAATAAAATGAATATTATGTTGTATACCGTCCAAGAAAAAGTGCAACATGTAACATGGTATTGTCAGGATCGTTCGATACGCGAAGTAATTGATTTATTTATTGTTGCCTTCGAAAATATACCCCCACCAAGTGTTACAACAGTTAAAAATATCATTAAACATTTTCAAACTTTGAGACTGATAAGTACACGTGGTACAATTAAATGGCCCACTAGATCCTGTGACTTAGCGCCCAACGATCTCTTTTTTGGTTTTTCTTTGTAGGTTCTTAATTAGGTAGTCTTTTTTATGTTTAAGTTTGGAAGAATTTTATTGTTTTTTTTTAATTTAAAAGTACAACCGATTCTTATTCTGATTTTTTTTTCTTCTTTCCTGTCCTATTGTCATAAGCATTGTCCATAAAATTTGTTTAATTTTCAGTGACAATAAAGCATATTACTTATTTATTTGTATTGCTATTAAGGCTAAAAAATAACCAAAAAATTAGTTTTAGAGGATTATAATAAATATAGTCTAGAGATGGGATTGCAATAAATCTTAATTCCTATGGTCAACAAAACAATGTCGTTATCTGTATATGCCACCAGGTACTGGATATTAAATATAAAACATAAATTTTCGTTCATTAGAACCGGAGATATTGCGTTTTTTATAAATTTGAATTTATGAATTCAGTTTTTAAAATTGTAAAATTGCTTCGCTTTTAAACCCTTTATCTTCGGCGCATCACGGACAGCTCATTTTTAAAGGAATCGTTTTGAATTTTTTGTCTAAACTTGAACTCCTAATCTTTCAAATGGTTCTCTTTAAATTTCTTACTGTTTATGAACAAAGCCCCGGTTCTTAGCTTTTTTCTTCAATTTGATGCTTTCAGAATTCATGTAGACCCAACAGTTTACGCATAACTTTGTAGATAAAAGCTTTTTTGTGACTTATTCCCATTTAAATAGTAATTACTTTAAAATGCCACAAGAAAATAGCTTCAGAACAATATTTTTCAGTAAAATTGTGTCACTTTTCTATATAGTTTACAGGTCTTCACCTTTAGTATTTGAAATCAAATAGCGATCTTACATTGTTTATATATTGTTTATAAGTAAAAAATGACGAAGTAATCTTTTGCATATTTTTTTTTACATATTTTTATCACCAAATTTATCAAAAGCAGTTATTACATACCTGTATCACTGAGTGTTATGAGAAAATCGTTTGTTCCCTGATCTATACGGCTATGGCTCACTAGCACTACTACGACCACGATCAGACAACTACGACCAATTTTAACAGTCAATCAAATGGAAAGGCCAACAATTCTTGCGACCAGAAATAATACACTCCGTAATAGTGCGCCGCCCACTGCTCCGATCTTCCACAATATTTTGTGATGTCCGAACAACCAGAATTCGGCACTAAAGATTTATTGTTACCATTAAAGAAAAGCTCCCTTTAAGAGAATATCTCTGTAATCGAAAATTTACGCAAATATTCATAAAAAGTTGTCGATTTCGCTGATAAAAAGTAATGCATCCAAAAACGTTTTCTTTTGTGCGTAACATATTTACGGCACATATATACAACAGGCGGATTCGACGTTCATCTTTGATTCGTTTCGTAGTAGATAAACAGAAAGAAGCAGAAATATGAAAACCATACATATTAGAATGTTTTGCTGATTATCGAGACCGAATAAAACACTCAGGTAGCTAGTTGACCGGGCCTGACATACTTGAAGAAAAATTAAGTAAAGCTATCTTCTTCTTCTTCTTACCGTTTCTTTCCTATCGGAGATTGGATATCATTAAGGCTATTCGAACTTTATTTACAGCTGTTCTAAATAGTTCGCTTGTGGTGCGACCAAACCACTGTCCTAGATTTCTCATCCAGAACATACTTCTGCGGCTCAGATTCCGTCGTCCTTTAATCTTTACTAATTAAAGCTTTGAACGAAACTAAAAGTATTAATCTTGTACTTACGTTCTTTAATATAATATATAATGTTGGAAAATTACGTACCTAATAGCTATAATCTACTTACATTTGTCACGCTAAATCCAACTCAAAAAAATGTAACTAGTATTGACATTTACTCTAAACCTACACTCTAGACTATGGAAAAAGATAGATAAAAACATAAGTGAAAGCCAATTTGGTTTAAGAAATTGTATCGGCACCAGAGATGCTTTATTCGCAATGCAAATATTAATCCAAAAAAGTCTCGATCAGCAGAAGAATACCTTGGCATATTTTATAGATTATGAGAAGACATTTGGTAACATGAAGCACTACAAACTTATAAATCTGCTCAAGCAATTTTGGTTATATGGTAAAGACATAAGGACTATCAAAAAAATGTATTGGAAACAGTCAGCTCACATAAAAGTCAGACATATGGTAATACCGGATATTCAAATTCTCAACGGAGTCAAAGAGTGCTAAATACTGTTGCCATTTTTGTTCAATTTATATTCTGAATCCATTTTCAAAGAGGCCTTAGAAGATATAGAAATATGAATAAAGGTGAATGGAAAACCTATTAATAATATCCGATACGCTGATGACACAGTCCTCCTTGCCAATAATGAGAAAGAGTTACAGTTCCTATTAAATTAAGTCGATAAGATAAGTCAAAACTATGGTCTGAAAACAAATAAAAAGAAAGCAAAATCCATGGTCATCAGCAAATGTGATACAGACAATATCAGAGTACGGATAGAAAATCAGAACATAGGATGAGTAAAGAGTTTTAAGTACTTGGGATGCTGGCTAAACTATAAATTGAATCCTGATGATGAAGTCTAAATTAGAATCAAACTAGCCAGGAGTACGCTCTTCAAAATGAAACTATTCTGCAATAGAGACCTGCGTCTGACTACTCAATGGCGTGCCATTGAGTACGCCTACAACTGTTGTACGGAGTTGAGGTATGGACGTTAAACACATAAACCATGTCACTTCTGGATTCTTTTGAGATGTGGTTGCACCGGCGATTATTGAATATACCACGAATCGGGAGAGTATTAAATGATCGAGTATTGTAAAGAATGTATAAAGATAAGGAACCATTAACAACAGCGAAGAAAAGTAGTTTATTCTGGCCGTATGTTTAGAAAAGATAAGTATGGTTTTCTGAATTTATTCATTGAAGGAAAAATCGAAGAAAGATGAGGCATCGAATGACAGAAGTTCTCTTGGATGTAACACTTACGCCAAGGGCTCGATATCAGCAGATTAGCACAAGATAGAGAAGACTTCCAGTTGATGGTCGCCAATCTCTGATGAGGACATCCTCTCGTAATCAGAACTCCCGTAGTCGTAGAGGCTACAGCCAGAATATGTCGTGGTCGTAGTCATTCTAGGCTTGAAGTAAATAAATAAAGCAAATTGGTTAGGTTTTTTTATATATATACGTTCTTTCTAACTTTAATTGCTGATTTATATAATTATTCTGACACTTTCTGTGTCTTCCACTTCTTGGGGATTTATCTATTTTTGTATGTTTACAGGTTGTTTTGATAAATTAAAAAAATTAACACTTGTTTTATTCTTGTATATGTTCCTACTTTTGTAATTTATGTATACTATCATCATCATTTTCTTATCTTTATTCCTAAACTGGATCAGCTTTTCTAATTACATTTCTCCATCTAAACTTTCTATGTTTTTACCAATATTAATTCTCTTTACTGACATCTTTTATCTGAAAATACAGGATATAGAGACTTGTAATCTTGGATGTCTTACAGGTAAAATAAGGAGAGTACAAATTTCTTGCATTCAAGAGACAAGGTAGAAAGTACAAAGGGCGAAAGAGCGTCGTGAAGGATAGAGATTGGCGTATGTAGGGAAAAGTAACATTAGGAAAGGAGTTGATATAATTTCTGATAGGGAAATGAAAAATAATATAGTAGAAGGTATAATAACTAGTGATCAAATAATGACAGTGAAATTTGTACTAAATAAAGAAGTGTTGAATGCTCTCTATGTATGTATTCTCCTGGGGCCGGTCTGGGTGAAAATGAAAAAAAGGTTTCTATGGTCAATTAGGACACATACTAAATTATATTCCATCAAAGGAGAGAGTCATAATAGAAGGTGATTTTAATACATATATGGGCCATATTTAATACATATATTATATCCAAGAGAGGATATATGAAGAAATACATGGAAGACTTGGCTTTGGAACTAGAAATGAAGCTGGAGCAGCATAGCAATTTAATTAAACCCAGTCAGAGAGACTTGCACACCTCTTAGAATGACATTAGGGTGTTACAATTCATTGGAGCGAGATGTATTGATTCGTATAATGAAGACCCATTTCACCGCGCTCTAAAGCTCCAGACCATCCCTTTCTCCCCTATAGCACTCTGATGCGGGAGTCACTAGGGGCTCACTATCAGCCAAACGCTTTTCGTGTGGAAGTTCTAGGTACAAAAACTCCAACACGATATCCTAACCTGATCAATGCAGGCTAGCGTGAGACACTCTTTTCCTGCTTTCTCTAGTAACGTATCATCGAATTAAAATTGTTTGCTCGGGCCTTAAGTCTCCGCTCCAGGCTACACCCAGTTCGGCGACTCGGTGCACGAGCATATGGGACCTTCGTGCTCGGTTTTTATTGTAATTTTTTTTGTTAGTATTTTTTAAGTTTTTTGGTAGCTGAAGCCATTTTTTTGATTTTTTGTAATTTTTTTTTTGAAGGTTGTCCTGAAAATTAACATCAGTTAATAAAATTGCCAGTGCTGCTTGCTAGGACTTATGTTTGCCAGGATTTGCTATTTTGGTCTTTTGTGCTTCCATGGATGGAACGCATCATATCTTATTATCTCTCGCAGGATTGGGCTTGGATACCTTTCTAATACTGCAAACTTAATTCTGGTTTTTCTGCTATTTTATCTATCACCCTTACTTGTAGCAGTTCTTTGAACAGAAAGCGTTCAGCGACGTGTCTGGGCACATTTGTCCCTTCTCTAAGGATATTATTGTGGGCTGCTTGTATTCTCTTTTTATTTGAATGGCTCATGTGTCTCCATGCGAGAGATGCATATGTGATTATTGGGAGTATGATGCTGTTTATCAGTCTAATTGTCGTCTTTATGCGCAGTTTATCTTTTCTACCTGTGAGTCCTGTTACTGCTGCTTTCGCTGTTGCTGTTCTCTGGATGGTTGTGTTCACGTGTTGCGTGAATTTTAAAACTTGGCTCATAACGACTCTAGGTATTTTGCTTCTCTTTTCCATTCGATGGGATTATTTTGCACTCAGCTGTTCCTCTAGGGTTTCTCTTTTCTTTTTGAATATGATTGCTTGTGTCTTCTGTGAATTTATTGCTATTTTCCATTGTGTACACCATTCTTCAATGGTATCCAATGCTGTCTGTAGATTGTTGACTGCTACGTCTAAGTTTCTGTGTTTGGCCGCAATCGCTGTGTCGTCTGCATAACGGCTGCGTAGTGTTCCTGGTGTTTTTGGAACATCTGTGGTATACTTTGAATACATTAAACGTGACAGGACTGCTCCCTGTGGCACTATAGCCTCTGGAACTCCGTACTTGGACAGGACTGTCCTATCGGACAGGACTTGTCCTATCCGAACCCTGAAGCTTCGGTTGCTCAAGTACGAAAAGATCAGTCTCGCCATGGCCTTTCTGTATCCGTAGCCTCTCATTTTGTACATTAGTCCTTTATGCCAGACTCTGTCAAAGGCTTTGTTTACATCCGGGAAAGCTGCACCTGTGTACTGTTTGTCGTTAAATCCAGCTGTTATGTATTCTGTCAGTCTAAGTACTTGCAATTCACTGGAATGTTCTGCCCTAAATCTAAACTTAGCTTCTGTGATTAGTACTATTTCGTATGTTTTAGCTTGTAATCTGCTTAGTATTAATCTTTCTATACTTTTGCTGACTGCTAAAAGTACGGCCAATAGTTTTGCGAAAACGTGGTATCCTTTCCTGGCTTCGGAATCATGATAACGTGAACTTCCTTCCATCGATTTGGGAAGAGCCATTATCTAAGGATTGTTCATTATGTTGGTTAAAATACTATCGCTTTTGCTGGTAGTTTATTTCAGAGCTTTACTTAAAATTTCATCTAGACTAGATGCTTTTCTCAGTGAGCTATTTTTAATTAGTTCAGTTTTTTCTTGAAGAGATGTAGTTGTTATTATCTCATCTGGTTTTTCGGGCATTTCTTGTTGTTCTTTGACTTCTTCGATAAAGTCTACATCTTCGTCTGGGTGATAATTTAATACACTCTTTCTAGATAGAGTAGAGTGGAGGGAGAGATAGAGAGAGAGAGAGTCCTCCTCATCACCTCGGCTTTTTAATCTACAAATTCTACAATAGACAATTCCATTTTTACCGTGTAGTGGAGGTATGAGTTTTCTATCATTTCTTAGTATTTTTTGTAGTTTCCATATGTTTTGCATGTTTGGACCTTGTTCGTGTTAATCCATTTCTTGAACGTGGTTATCCCACCGCCAGCTTCTATGTTCTGCTAGTGCCATTTTCACTTCTCTGATTAGCCGATTTAACCTGTTTTTGTCCTCCTGGTTTCTTGTCATGATATGCTAGAATTAGCAACAGCATTAGGTATCTCGATTTTTTAAACATTCTTTTAAAAGACAGAAAGTCAACTTATCACATACAAAGTGTACAAAATCACTCCCAAATAGATTATTTCATGACAAGAAAATATATACGTGAATATAAGGACTGCACGGAAATAATTAGTAAGACTATGAGCCAACAACAAAAGTTGTTTGTGCTGGACATCGAAGTAAAAAAGTAAACCAAAGCCCAAATATCGGAGAGGATCACATAAAATTAAGTGGTGGATGTTAAAAGATGAAAAAGTAAGTCTATTCAGAGCAAAAATAGTAGAAAAATGTGCTTTTTTCTTCAAAATTTCAAGTGAAAGTAGAATTGCATTAGGGATCAGTGTTAGTCATTATTTATTCCCGGTTTTCTTTTTCTATTGCTGTGAGGTATGAGATATTTCTTAAATTTTTTGTGTGTATTAAAACTGTCAAGTCTTTTCTGGTATTCTTCTATTTCTGCGCATTGTTCTTTTGACCATTCTTCTTTTGCTTACTTAATTTTGTATTTTATTTGTTTATCCACTTTTTTGTATATCTGATTATCTTGGTATTTATGTCGACGCTTTTTTTCATCAAATCTAAAATTTTCTCCGTCATCCATTATTTCTTTTTGTATCTGATTGGTGTCAGAGTTTCTTTTATCACTTTTACTAGCACTTTATTCATTATTATCATCCAGCATTCTGTAAATAAAGTTGAGCATAGACCTCCCCTAATTTCTTTTAGTTCTGTCGGTCTTGAACTTCCTTGCAGTCAATTTAGCAAGCACTTTATTAAGTACTAATTATTTGTGATATTATCCTATCATTCGTTCTTACAACTTTTCCTACATTAGGTTTTATTTCACTATCAACAATTTTACCAATTTCATTTCTAGTGTTACTTTTCCCTACATCTCACAATTTGTATCCTTCATCTAGTGCATTCACTCTTTATCCTTTCTACCTCTTCTCTTTAATTCAAGCGATTCGTGCATTCCTTCCTTTAGGCGGTTCTATCAACTCCATAATCTTATTTGGCATACTTCTAAGATCCCAGATCTTAGTCTAATTTTTCTAACTGATATTAGTACTATAAATGAAATATTCCACTTTTTAGTATATCACAAGCATCTTTGTATATAGGGAGTAAAAAACATTCGATAAATCGCTAAAAACAGCTGACCTTATAATAGAACTAATTATTATTAATATTTTAGGTGGGCGAAGAAAACCCGTCGATAAAAATAAAAAATCTGGTTCCAGAAAACGGCCATCGGAAGAAACCAGTGAGGAAACAGTATCAAAAGAACAAAAAACAAAATCAGACACAAGAACAATTATAAAACCAGTCAGTGGAACCATATATGACAGACCACGTGTAGCGCCCAAAATTAAACTCCCCGTACCGAAAAATGAAGCCAACAAATATGCTTACAAACCATATTCAACAACAAAAGCAGCTCAAAAGGAAAATGATGAATATGAAAATTATGAAGAAGAATCAAAATCAAATAAAAATAAAGAACCTAATAAAAAAAAGCAAGTTGTGGTTGAAAATAAACCATTAGATGACATGGAATCGGGAAGAAACCATAAAAACTCCGATGAAGATTATTACTATGACGAATACGAAGAAGACGATGTATCGTTGTCAGATAGCAAGGAAAAGGAAAAAGTAAAAGAACAATCATCATTTTCTAGTAATAAAGATAAATCGACGCAGAACACAAATTTAAAACCACAACCTACATCTACAACGAGTACTACAACTACAACTACAACAACCAGCACAACAACAACTACAACAACAGAGAAACCTATTTCGATTATGAATAGCGAACCATTAAGCCATTTAGACCAGCCTGTTGTAATTAGATTAGTTAAAAGACCATTTTTGCCAAGCCGAGGAGGAAATCCATATGCAGCGAGAGGTTTACAGCCCGTAGGATCACGAGCCTTGCCTCAAAATATAGAAGATAGTATAGAGGCCGAAGGACTAACTGAACCAAAATACGAAAAGAATTTTAGGCCTGTGTCTACGACTGTAACATCGCTGGAAAAGGAAGAGATTAAAATGGAATCAGTCCGAACTGATTACATGGATCTTAGGGCGGCTCATCCATCAAAATCACAGTATAAGAATACTCTTGATATTAATCTTGAAGACTATGATGTTACTCTTAATGATGCACTCAACCCGACTCTACCTAATCTTCCAGTTCGAAGCTACCCTACAGGATTTGACGTGTCTAATGATTATTCTTACAATTATCAAAAAAGTAATAGATTCGTTCCTGATCAAGCTGCCGCAACAGCAACGACGAATTATGCGTTTAAACCAAAACCGGTAAATCAACGATATGAAACAATGCAAGTACCACGGGAACATCAATCTAGCAGTAATTTCAGAAATTACTATAGTGTGATCGAAGACTATAGAGCTAGGCCAATTCACAATACGCAAGCCTATTATACTAGGTTTTAAAAAATGCTCAAGAGCCATACAAAATTAGTTCAGTAATTTTATTTTAGCCAGGTAGATTTGTAGTTAATAAAACCAGAGTGTGAAACAGCAAATTTACCAAAAATAAAAAATAAAGACTAAACTGTGTTTTATTAATATTATTTCAAGGATGTGTGACACATTTATTAGAAAAAAAATTTTTAAGATTGGTGTAGGTAACTACCATACATGAGTTTGTGTCGTCGCAGCATGAGTGAATCTATGAAATTATCCACTCTGCTTAGGGGCTTCGTGTATAATGTACGAAGTACCCCTAAGCATTTATCCAATTTAACTTCTGGATTTTGTGGGTTTTACCAAGTCTTAATAAAGACTTGGTGTGAAACTTATTATATGAGCAATAAAGTAGACCATCGTTGGAAATAAAACAACTTATTTTTAAAGTGAAGACTAGCTACAGAAGACATTTGAAATATCTTATGCGGTAGCAATGGAGTAGAGCTCCGACCGGTGACCCCCTAGAGCGTACTATGCTCTAGGTGAGGCCGTCGTCTAACGACTGATCCTGACTCGAAGATTGTGCAATTATTTATACACAATCTCCAAATCGAGGTAGGGGGGCATGCTATTGGTCGTCAGACTAGGGCACTTGATGACATTTGAAATATCTTGTGCAAATCATGACATCCCCCCTTTGGAGACTCTGTAGGTAGGTGAATTTTTATTGAAAATAAACAAGTAACAATTTATGAAATAGGTAGAAACATTTAAGAAAAAGTATTACAAAATATATTAATAAATGTTCGCAAACACAGCACTATTACCTCGGGGGAGGTGGTGGTGACAGCATCTCCATCCTCGCCAGGTTCCATCCTTCGATGCACCAAATCCCCTCGACAGGTTCGTCTCCTTCTCAGCTCTCCGGTTCCCTTCTGCATTGTCCACGGTGTTTCGTAGGCAAGTTTGCCTGAGCCTTCGTGGTGAAGCGGACCACATACTGGTAGGGCAGGCAGAGACTGTAGCTACTCCGGGACTTCCGTAGCTCCTGGGACTTTAAACTTCGGAGAAGACTAGCTCGTCTCAGGTACACAGAAGGCGTCAGGTCTGCTTAGAACCTCCATGGCGGAATGTTAGGCTTTAACGTCCTAACATCCGGTGACTATCCCCTCTGTCATCTTGGATCCAGCATGGATTCATTAGGCTTGTCTGTAGCAGCGGATTCTTATCGGATGGATGCGTTCGAAAAGCGAGTTGGGCGCCATGTCCATATAAAATTATCCACTCTGCTTAGGGGCTTCGTGTATAATGTACTAAGTACCCCTAAGAATTTATCGAATTTAAGTTCTGGATGTTGTGGGTTTTACTAAGTCTTGATAAAGGTAGACCATCGTTGGAAATAAATCAACTTTTTTTGAAGTGAAGACTAGCTACAGAGTCTAGAATTTGCTGCATCCATAGAGCAGAGCTCCGACCGGTGACCCCCTAGAGCGTACTATGCTCTAGGTGAGGCCGTGGTCTAACGACTGATCCTGACTTGAAGATTGTGCAATTTTTTATACACAATCTCCAAATCGAAGTAGGCGGGGCGATGCGCATCAAGTGCGTGCTATTGGTCAACAGACTAGAGCACTTGATGACATTTGAAATATCTTGTGCAAATCAGATGTACCTTGTATTTAGTGCTAGCCAAAAGTCCCCTCCCCCACGTATCTTTTGAACGGTTATACTATAATAGTGAAATTTGGAGGAAGGAAATAAACGGATGTAGGCTTCTTAACTAGTTATAACAGGTTATGTAATAGTCATATATGACGTTACAGGGCCACTGTGATCGATAACTTTAACCCCTTCGTTCACGACTTTTTGTTTAACACGCAAAAATTTTAAAATTTTTAATATAATTCACAAAATTCTCTATTTTTCAAATTTAGAGTTAAAGTACCTACGTATCCAAATGTATACATTGTGACTTGCAGGTAAAATTGAGTAAATAAATTGAATAAATAAAATATATTTATTAAAATAAATTTCAATAAATACATTGAAATAAAATATTCAAATCATAAATTGAATATAAAATATTATTTTATATGTAAAATAAAATTGTGATTTCTGTATACAAAATTATTTTACTTTTATTTATTTATTATGAAATACCAAAAAACAATTTTTATTTTTTTGCAGACATAAGTGAATGTTACAATTAACACACATAATAGGCAAGTGTCCTGTGTTATCATATCTGACATCTGAAATTAATCTGGTTTCAGATTTGGCCTTTTTGAGTGTCGAAGAAGTATTTTCAATATCTTGCTCTGACAGCGGTCGTCCTTTTCTTTTATTGTTGCATTTATTAACTCTTATTAGAGCTTCAGCTATGTAAAGCTCTAAAGGCGAATAAATCTGCTTTTATATCTTAGCAATGCATTACAATAACATTCGAAGTGTCCATTTTCGTGACCATGTGAAAGTTCGATATAATGTTACCAAAAAATCTAATTTATCAACACCATTCATAGCTGAATTATAAGTCGTTACGACTTCTGGTCTAGGGACATCAATATATTTTTTTGTATTTTATTTTATCCCACCGTCTGCAGGTGGTGCAACAGTTTTATTATCGTACCATTTTGTTAAAATTACTTCACCACCTTCAGCTATGTAAAGCTCTAAAGGCGAATAAATCTGCTTTTATATCTTAGCAATGCATTACAATAACATTCGAAGTGTCCATTTTCGTGACCATGTAAAAGTTCGATATAATGTTACCAAAAAATCTAATTTATCAACACCATTCATAGCTGAATTATAAGTCGTTACGACTTCTGGTCTAGGGACATCAATATATTTTTTTTGTATTTTATTTTATCCCACCGTCTGCAGGTGGTGCAACAGTTTTATTATCGTACCATTTTGTTAAAATTACTTCACCACCTTTACTCATCAGTTCTTTAATAGTTCGTCTGCCTCTCTGTTTCGTAACTTGGTCGTTGAAAAATGGTGGTTTGTGGAATCTATCAATACGAGCTGTGCAACATGCATAAATGTGTTTCTTTCGTAAATATTGAAGAATATTAAAGTTAGAAAAATAATTATCAAAATGTAGTTGAACATTTGCTAGGGTAATTCTTTCAGTCAATGTTGAGACCACCGCACCTGTAAGTCCAAAAATATCAGAGTGATTCTGTATGAACTTTGTTGACGAGCCTTGATAGACTACGAAGTCATACATGAACCCACTGCTATCACACAAAGCAAACATTGTAATG
The DNA here is from genome assembly GCF_040954645.1 of Diabrotica undecimpunctata. Classification (NCBI taxonomy): domain Eukaryota; kingdom Metazoa; phylum Arthropoda; class Insecta; order Coleoptera; family Chrysomelidae; genus Diabrotica; species Diabrotica undecimpunctata. The sequence goes on along the minus strand of NC_092808.1, from coordinate 95,110,074 downwards.
TCCTTTTTTGTAGATTTATTTTTAATATACTGTTTTATGTTAAGACTACCTTTGAATGGAATCATTTGTTCATAAATACATAATTCTGATTCCAAAGGAAGTGATAAGCATCTTTGTCTAATAGCGTTATATAAAGGTCCGACTTTCCACATCCTATCACTATTTTCTGGGTTTTTAGTGACGTCAACCATATAAACATTTTGTCTTAGTTTATAAAATCTATTTATAAGCATACCACTAGCAATTAAAGGGATCTCTAGATTTGATTGTCAGTAACATTTTCTGGGCGGATAGTGTAAATTACGCATTATTATGCGATGGAAATTGGTATTGTCAGTCAAAACTTCAAAAATATCGTTTGAAAAGTATTGACTAAAAAAATAAAATGTGCTTTCTAATTCAACAACATCTTGGTTGGTATTCTTATGCCATTTTATTTTCGGTGTAATGTAAACCAGTTCTATTCGCCACTGAATGTCTTTCTTCAGTGTCAGTTCATTATCTTCCGTAAATGTTTAAATAGTTTTTTGTTTTTATGATTTTGTTTTCATCTATATTACCTTCTAAAATTTAGCTGGTTCTATATAGGCACCTGATGTACTTGGCTGGGGTATATTTACAACTGACTCTACATTAACTTCCTCAATATTTTCACATGTCTTGTCCTGTTCTTCAATTTTATACCCTTCTTCACCGACACCTTCTTCGACATTTTCCAGATCAAAAAGGTCTTCAATATCACTCAAATCATCCGTCCATTCAGTATTCCTCTCTTCATCACTAAGATATTCTATGTCCGATAGACCATTCTCCATTTTTTTCGAACAGCTCTTCTGCTGTGAAGGGTTTCTTTAGATCACGTTTGATACTCTAAAATATAAAATATACTTACTCCTATTGAAAAAAAAATTAAATAGGTTTTACTTATGATGACCTTTTCATTCACACTGTGTCCAATTGAATACAACAAATTATAACATCAATTGTCTATTATTTCACACTGTATGCAATTGAATACATCAAATTCAGATCCTAATAATAGTATTATTGTTTATTACATAAATTATCCAACTGAATATTAGCATAAAGATAACCTTTCTCAACAACACAAAACAATCAGTACCTTTTATAATTATTGTCACAGGTTATGTCCAGTTGATAATTTAGGAAGTGATGTAATGAGATTGCAAGTCACTACAGCAGTCTCTCTCAATAATTGTTTTTTAAGTTTATCTACGTAACCATAGATGGCAACACATATCTTACATCGAAAATTAAATACTACTGATCAAGAATAAAAAGAAAATTTCGGTAAATTTTTAATTAGAGGTATCAGTGGCGGCTTTTGGGGGTAGGCAGGATAGGCCGGGCCTACCCAATAATTTTAAGAGCTTTAAAATTGAAAAACACATATTCAAAAATTATGTTAATGCATGTAAATAACTTTTAAATGTACTAAATCACTCAATACATTGCGTCCGTTAAAACAACTATGTTGTTATATTCCCACAGAAAACATCGAATCGTATTTACGCATTTTAAATATCATTAATAGGCCCGATAGGAACTGGCCGACCCAGCTCACATAAGATCCCCGTACAATAAGCGTTTGAAGTTAAGCAGCTTGCCGGACAACGATTTATATTGTCGTGTTTATGCTCGCTGTTTAGGCACCAGACGATCGGGCCTACGTCGATCATCGTTGTCACTTGTAACGTAATTATCGAATTGTAATATAAATTATCTTTTAAATTATGATAAAAAAATATGTAACATAATCTATAATTGTAACATATTTTTAAACAAACAACACAATTGCAAACAAGTGCACGGTTGCCCAAATAAATTTAAAAAAAAATCGTAAAATTCGAGAAAGAAAAGATTCCCATCCTCACACAAAAAAATGTATTGCACACACTGGCGGCTACAGAATTTTTTTTGGGGAGGTCATGGATCTTGAGGGTGATTACTTTTCTCTGATGCAAGGTCACTTTTAGTCTTACCACCAATAGGATAAGTTGGTTTCCAAATATTTTTAATGGGGGGGGGGTCATGACCCCTTGACCCCTCCCTCTCTGATTACACATAGCTTTATGTAATTTGCTGGCTTGGCCTACTAAAAATTTTACCACACCAGCCGCCACTGAGAGGTATACAAATTTGATGTATTCAATTGAATACTCTATGAGCAAAAGAGTAAAATGGGACCTTATGGCAAGTGATATCTCGTTTGAAAAGTATTGAACATACCCATTCAATCATACTAATGTTGTTTAGGTTTAATATATGTTATTTATAAAAAAAAGTTGACTTTTTCAAAAAGTTTTTGAATAAGTGTTTGTACCTTAAATCTTCTTCTTCTTCTAATGGCGCTACAACCCTTTGTGAGTCTTGGCCTGCTTAACAATGTTCTTCCATTCTGCCCTGTCGGATACTTTCCTTCGCCACTGCCTGATGTTCATGGTTTTAAGATCCCTCTCTACGTCGTCTATCCATCTTTTACGGGGCCTTCCTCTTGTTCTGTTTCCTTGGGGCTTCCATCTCTGGACTACTTTTACAGCTCGATTATCTGGCATTCTTTCTAGGTGACCAAGCCAGTTTAGTCTTTGTGATTTTACAAATCTGACAATATCTGCGCTCTGCATTAGTTCATCCAGCTCGTGGTTCATTTTAATTCTCCACGAACTATCGCTACATTGGGTTGTACCTTAAATATTTAGTTTAATTATTGTTTAACGAGACGTTTAAATGTTTACATTGGCAGAATCGTACATACTGTAGCCGACAAAGTAGCAACTGTCTTAATAATTGGTGAATGTAGAAACAGTTTCCAGGTACCCCAATCGCCCTATATCGAGGACTTATTTGAAAGAGCTTCTTCGGAAGTTTAAAGAAACAGGTAGTGTTGAAGATGTCAAAAGATCTGGTCGACCAACAGTTAGTGATGACAAAAAAAAATTGACATAATTGCAGAAATGGTAGTGAACCCTACTTCTTCTACAGACCAAGTTCCGTCTATCTGTGGAATCAGTCAAAGTACATCAGTATCAGAATCAGTACACCGAGTATTGGCTAAAAACAAATTTTATCCATACAAATTAAAAATTGCGCACCAAGTTTCAGATGATAAGCCTGACGAAAGACTAGAATCCTGTGAAAATATGTCCAATCAAATTAAGAAACAGCCAGATTATATAAAAACAATTTGTTTTAGCGATCAAAGTACTTGTTTTGTCAACAGAAATGTTAACACTTATAATATGAGATATTGGAGTGACAGAAATGCTCACGTCTTTCGCGAAAAATATACTCAATTTCCAAAAAAAGTTAATGTTTGGGCGGGTATTTTAGGAAGCCACATAGTTGAACCTGTTTTTTTTTTTAATTAATTTAACCGGAGATGTTACAAAGCGCAATTGGGCCGTTAATTTTTGAAATTCTGGAAGATAATCCAGATGAATGTGGTAATTTTGAAATAACGTTTTAACAAGATGGTGCTCCTGCATACTATTATGGTACAGTAAGACGTTGCCTAGATGAGGAATATCTTGGTAGATGAATTGGATGACGAGGTTCGATAAAATGACCAGCGTGGTCACCGGACCTCACATTATTAGATTTTTTCTGTGGGAGTAGTTGAAATCTAAGTTTACTCTACAGTACCCAACAGTATTGACATTTTGAAACAACGAATTGGTAAAGAATGTGGAGCCAATTTCCCCCAACACATTTGAACGAGTACAACAAGGGTTTAGTAAATGGATGTATTACTGACAGGAAGTAGATGGAGCACAGTTTGAACTGGTTCTTAAATCTTTAATATTTAAATGCGAAAATACAATTTTAGTATTTAGTTAATTTATTTATCAAAATCAGCCAAATCCAAACAAAATTAGTATGATTAAATAGGTATTTTCAATACCTATTCAATCACAAGGTATCACTTGCCATGAGGTCTCATTTAAAATTACGGGTTACGGTGGCTCTGTAACGTCATCTATGACTATCACGTCATCTGTTATGACTAATTGAGAAGCCTACGTTCGTTTATTTCCTCCCTCCAAGTTTCACTATTATAAGTATAACTATTCTAAAGATACGAGGGAGGAGGGGACTTGTGGCTAGCACTGTATATTGACGATTGATAGAAAATAGAATAGAAAAAGAGCTAATAATATTATAAAGTATTATTATTACAAATTTCTGTAATGGTTAAGAAACAGATTTCGGTTATTGGTTTAATAGGAGCCGAATTTCAGTATAAAAGTTTGTGCTCCGAACACAATATAATGTGTTTCGTCCTTCTTAAGGCTTATTCGATGATACCTAGTACAGAGATTCACAGTTCTTTCTATTTTCCATACAATTTTCTATAGGCGGCTTAAATTGCTAAGTTTTGAACTCATCCTGTGCCCCAGATACTCATGCAAAATTTCAATAACGTATTCTGCTCGCTATTTCTATCTGTGAATGCACAGTGAAGTATTTGGCTTCAAATCTGTTAATTTTGAGGTTGGTGACGCAAGTGATTGTTTTTATTACTTCAGGAACCGCTCACTAGTAAAGTTGTACGTCTAAAGTAATACGCTAATTGGGAGCTTTACCGGGCAAGACCGCCGTTGCAACAATTATACCTGTCTTTAACTATCCTTGTTTTGCATGTAGGTCTTGATAATGTACCGTGAAACTATTTTAGTGTTCCTTTTTACTGATATGAAATAATTAAAATATTTTTTATAATAGTTTTGTTTATTTTGGTCTAAAACGCCTGATAGTTGGAGGAGTCCATTTATGCGAAGAGGATAGTTCGTTATAAAAAATGTAAAATTTTTAATTTTATAAAATCTATAACAAGGATATTAACTAACAGGATTTTATGTACTTCCGAATGTACAGAATATTATTAAAATAAATAAATAAACTTTAAAAAAATCGTAAAATAAAAAAAATAATAAATAAATATTAAAATTACTTTATTCAATTTTAAAAATATTATTTATAATTTAAAAATACAAAATCCTAAGCAATTTGTATGAATTACCGCTATTGGTCTAGGAAAAATCCTTACTGGATGAGAGAAGTACATACACAATACCCTGAACAGGTTAATGTATAGGCAGGAATTGTAGGAGATCATATCATAGGACCCTATTTCATTGATGGCAACTTGAATGACGATGATTATTTAGCACTTCTCAAAAATAATGCCATACCAACTTTGGCAAACTTATATCCTGATCTAGCAAACCCACAAGCTCTAGCGAATATGATATACTTTGGGCAGGACCTCATTAAATATTTCTAAATCGGTGGAGAGGGAGGCCAGGATTGGTGAAATGGCCAGCACGATCCCCTGATCTGACGCTTAACTTATCTGACTTAAAAGACAAATAACGCTTGCTATTAGATCGGTCACGCCTAAAGCCTAAAGTGTTAAGTAACGTTAGAAGAAATTTCTAATTAAGATTAAAATGTTACCAAAATATTCGCGGCGAGCATTTTGAACATTTCCTACATCCACATGAATGTATTTTTTACATTATCAAGAAATAAACAGTATCATTACTTAGCTTTTCAGTGTGTTATAGACAATTTATGGCATAAATCTAAAAACACTTAATATTTCCAAAACAAGATAGGTATAGAACATTGTACATGAAATATATTTAGAATATTCTGGGAAATCGAAAAATTAATTGATATACAGGGTAATGTATTTAAAATAAGAAAGTTAGTACTGGCCACTATTACATGACACGTCCTGTATAAAAAGGTTTGATTGCAAAATATGCGCAACTAAAAATACCAATCAACGTGTCTAAACGTATTTTTGAAACCGCCCCCATTTATGAATTATCGAATTTATTCCATTTGGCTGTTCCACCCTGTATAAATGTTTTGTAAATGGTGAGTTAAAGTGAGTAGAAGTTAAAATAATTTTAGTACATAATTAGAGAGAATGAGAAATTAAAACTTGTCTTTTTATGTTCCAGGTGTATCACCACTGTTTGTTTGGAATAAGATACGATTTTCTATGTGCCAATTATACAGCGTTTGATCAAACATTATTTAATTGTAATTTTGTTTCTAATGTCGACTGTGAAAATTCCAAAAAGTTTTGGAATAGGTGAGTATAGTAAATTTCTTTATTTTGTGCCTAAATATCGAGTTAATGAACAGTGTTTTTTGAAATTATTTGGTCTATTTCTTAAATTGAAATTATGCTCTTTTGTACCAAATTAGAGTTGCGTTCCTCACTATATTTTTCTTTTACATATTTGTCGCATCAACTTTCAGGATTATTAGCGACATACATGTAGATAATAGTTCATATATAAACACTAGTGATTTTGCCAGTCGCATTCGACAGGGGATCCTATCAAGTGTCTTCTACAGCAACTCATTAAATTTTTAAAATAATAAACTTCTTGCATGTAAATCAAGTAAATATAAAGTATGATCTAGTACACTTCTGACCAGGCATCATGTTTTGACTATACCCTGTATTTATATTTTTTGATGGAACGCTATATACATTATATGTACTTTACGTCTCTTATTATCAGTATCAATTTTATGCTTAACAGCGGTAGTTCTTCCCGTCTTTCCTCTTTTCGGTACGAAAATATCACGATACTGCCGAAGAAATTCCCTTAATTTCCTTTTCTCCATCTGATTTAGAGACTGTTCCGCAACTGCAACCATTTGGTCGAATTTGTCGTTGGAATTATCAGATGTTGTCGCCTGACGGATTATGGATGTCACAGGAACACAAGTTCCTACTTTTGTCTCTTTCTTGATGGCTACTGGGTAGTCGTTGACATTGATAAGTCTCACAGGAATTTCTTTAGCCGAAGTCACCAATTCCTTTCCAATTATGATTCCACGGCCAACCTCGTCGTCATGGTTCCAAGGCTCCATCATAATAGGTGTCCCTTCGTCCACAATTCCCTGTAGCCGCGCTACTATGATCGTTTCACTTCTCGCAGGCACGACTGTATCTTCTTTAATGGCTGCTTGCACAGTGTTGTCATCATGTGAATGAAGAAATACCTCCTCATTGCCAACTTTGATTACCATATTCTTAAAATCCAATTGGAATCCATGCATATTCATTACGTCCATTCCTAATAAAACATCCTCTTCGATGTCAGCAACAGTATGGACGAACTTTTCTGCTCCAATTGCCAATTGTACCTGGATTTCTCCATGAATGTTGGCATTTTCACCTGTAGCGGTCCGAAGTCGCAACCTCGTTGGTGACAGTTTCTTACGGCTGTTTATAACTGTCGGGCGTATAATGGTTCTGGTCGCTCCGGTATCCACCAACAACGTATGCCTTCTACCATTTATTTCTCCATCTACATATACACTATCTTCACGACATTTCAAAGAAGCTATTAGTATGAGAGGGTCTTTGGAAAAGTTCCAAGTCGAAGCTGCTCCGCTAAGGCCGACTCGTTCTAGTTTTCCTGATGGGGAGTTTCTTGATTTTATGGTCTTCGTTTTCTTGCATGTAATAATTTTCATCATATTAACGAGCTGGTCAAGTTTATTTTCATCTCCTTCCTCTTTTACAGTCCTAACTTTACTGTAACCGCCAGAGGCCTGTGTAGCTGACTCGTATTCGAGGGCGGCGGATAAGACATCAATCAGCGTCTTGTGACGAGCTAGTCGCAGTGTTCTCTGCATTTCATGCTCACGAAGACCATCAATAAACGTTTGAACTGCCAAGTTTTCCATCATGTCTTCGGGAGCTGTTGGATAAGCATATCGTACTAATCTGGCAATATCTACCTCATATTCTTGAAGGGCTTCATCTTTTTTTTGTGTTCGATTTTTAAGCTGCGACTGATATACATGCTCCAAATGTTCGTGGCCATATCGCATATTTAACCTCTTCTTAAGTTGTTCGAAATCATCCGTCTCCTCTACAGCTATGGTCTGAAGCACATCTAAGGCATCTCCTCGAAGAGCGATAGTCAGGTTTACAGCCTTTTCTTTTTCAGACCATCCATTCGCTCTTACAGCTGATTCGAACTGTTTCATATAGTTGTTCCATGATGACTTTCCGAAAGTTAGGACTTTAACTAGGTAATTGGCTTGTATCCTCTCTCTGCTGTCCCTGTTTCCTCCATCTTCCTTTCCATCTCTTTCATATTTTCTTCGAAGGCCAACTTATCGGCAGCAACTTGGTTTTTTAAAGAAGATATTCAATCGTCCAGGGCAGATATCTCAGAAATTACTTTAGAGATTTCCGAAGAGATGTTAGCAGAAACTTTGCTTTCCAGAGAAGAAATCTCGTTAGAAACTTTGTTTTCTAAAGAAACGATGTCGCCGGAAACTTTCGAAATATCGCTAGAAACTTTATTCTCCAATCATGCGATGTCACCAGAAACTTTGTTCTCTAATGATGCGATGTCGCCGGAAACTTTCGAAATATCGCTGGAAACTTTGTTCTCTAATTTCGAAATCGACGAGATGACAGCATCTTCAAATATATAAGTTTCTGGGTTTAAATCCTCTTCCTCCAAAGCGTCCTTTAGTCGTTGGACTAACTCAGCCTTTTTTCCGGTAGTCATTTTGACAATTTATTTTATATCCACTTTTGACACCATTTGTTATATATTTATTAATCTAATTTATTGTTTTTATTTATTATCAAAGGTTCTATTTATAACACTTACAAATTTATTTAAAGTTTTTATTTGTACAATATTTAATTTATTTCACACTAATAATTATATAATTTATCTACATTTATTACAATACGTGCGTTACATTTTAAAAACTCGACGTGATGTTCAAAAACTAACTGCCCCTCTAACTAAAATGTCTCATGTATATATAAATAACCGTTAATCGAGAATTACGGCGAAGAATCGATGACCTTACATCGAAGGAATTCCATCAAAAGCAGGTTTTTTTTATATCGGAGGGAGACCCCTGGATCTAGAAATTTCTGCCGGCAGGTATATTTATGATCTAGAAAAGACGAATGGGTTAATATGTTAATGTATTAACGCCATAACGACGCATAAAGTTTTATGCGTCATAATATTTATCATAACAGTATTCGAAATCGAGGAATATTTGTACTTTCAAAGCATAGCGGCGGCTTAATTAAAATCGAAATTTAAAAAGTTCTGGTGTCAGTACCTGAAATTGAACCCATACCCTCGAGCTCACCATAAGCCGGTACTTATTCTGATATAAATCTAATTACTGTGCACTATTTTGCATGTGTAAAATCTGTAAAATATTACTGTTTTTATGAAGAACTTTGAAAGATGTTTTTGAACATAATAGTTATTTGACAGGTATTCTTCCATGTCTAATGTCTACTGTTCATATTTTTTGTTTTTCCAATATTTTTTTCAGCGTAGCAAAAGTTGACACAGTTTATCAATCGCTCATCCATACTTGTCTAAGTAGAACTTAACTGCGGTGTTATATTTGTTTTACAAAGACTACAATGTCTCCTCAGTAAGCTTTCTTACTGTCTCATCTTTTCAGGGAGATAATTTAAATATTTAGTTTCCGTCCTTGAGCATCTAGAGAAAGTTGGAAAAAGGAAGATGCCTAATGCCTACAATCTATAAGCAAATTATTTTGAAAGCTACTGGCACTAAAAATGCTTAAAATGTCACCGCCTCATGGCCCATTAATTCCGTCTCACGCTTCATTGATAAAAGCTCACCTAGGTCTAATGATTTTCTTACTGTATAAAATCATTGACTGCTATCGGCACATCCGAGAGCATCAGTTTTGGGAGGTACCATCATCTGAAGTAAATCTAGTCCGGATATAAGTATTAGATAAAAATAACGTGGCTTATTATATGATCAAAAAATCACTTGAATTGCATTGACTGGCTAATTAAAAAAAATATATGATACGATTAATTAAGGTTTAAACATTTAAATTTTATTTAGGGCGCTCGGACATGTGAGTTAAGATATCGTCGTCACTGCAATCAATTGTTTAAAATGTATCAACGTCAGATAAAAATAAACTCATAGTACTTTGATATTAGATATATAATTTGAACTATACTTAAATAATGGTTTTTGTAGTATATTGTTTATTTACTAAACCAATTTTTACATTTTAGGAATGATGATCTCTATAAAACAAAAAGCACTACTCCGCCTCCTGTCGTTTATAGTTTCTATACTCAGTCTCCTCCCGTTTATGCTCCTCCAGGCTCGTTAATAAGAAGAGTGCCACAACGACGAGGTCCAGTCATTCCAAACCTAGCCTCAATTCCAGAAGCCCCATTAGAACCACTACCACCAGTTGCTATACCGACTGCCAATGAAGCTCCTATTGAAGGTGCTATAAATCAACCAGCTCAGATTCCAACAGAAGTACTGCCAGAACCGAGGAGACGTACTAGACCTGCTATGCGTGTAAGGCCTTATTATGAATACTACGATGATTACGAAGAACCACCAAGGTAAGAGATTTATAATATGGATAAAAACTAAATATCTAAGAATGAGAAATACTTTTGCTAAGTTTTTTTTATTAGGTTTTCAGCATCATTTGATCTAGAAATTAGAAATAAAACTATTACGTACTATATTTCTTCACGTAATCTAGTTAACCCATTGTTTTATTTAATTGTTGTAGATACGTTAGAAAGAGACCACGGCCAAGACCTTACTATGAAGAAGACTACGAGTATT